>NC_139845.1:14593121-14808121 GCF_963691815.1 Echiichthys vipera | reverse complement strand
TTAGGCTGTAATTGATCATGTGTTGTGGTTGTATTTGAAATCGATTTGGTTTTAAAATACCATGTAAAGATAACTGATGTACACAGCATGGTATATGTAAATCCTTTTAGCGACAAGATAAGTAACAAGAAAGGACTGAACCGTCATAATGACTGTGATAACTGGGTGAATACACAAGCTAACCGTACGCACAGTGAAGATTAAATGCTGTGTTACAGATCATGTCTTTGTTCTTCAATGGAGAAAAAAAATTCTATCCACTATCATTGAGTCTCATTAAAAATGAACGGGTTGGTTTAAAGAGGGAAATGGGTTTTGATGCCATTTCCCATGTTGTTTGATACAATCTTCACAGTATTTTCAGATAAGATTTTGGAGAGCAGAGTTAAAGCCAGGATTTGTTGGTACTGCTTGATCCAAAGGGGGGGGGGGGGGGGGGGGGCAATGAGCAATGCTGTGAAAATTGTATACCCAGAGTTTGCTGCAACATCTACAACAAGCGGTAGTGTTTCCATGAGTACCAACGCCTCTGCTCCACTCAATCCTGGTTCTGGTTCCTAGACATAGATGGAGCCGATTCTGCCGGGTGAGTAGCTCTCCATCACCCTCCGACTGCACCGAGGCCAGATCTGGGTCTGGCCGCAGCAGGCTGGTTGCTGCTTGAGTCAAAGCTAAAGGAGTGTCTGGTTAAATTGCATGCTGAAAATCATTATGGTGGAAGGCATAGAGAAGGCAAAGAATAAATAAATACTCTCACTCTCTTGTTTCGTTAAGTAGATTCTAAAGAGGAATCAGAATTAAATTGAGACTGTTTCATAGCCTTTTAAAAACTTCTTGTATTAACTTTAAAATTATAAGAGAAAGGAAATTAGACATATTACAATGGACATATAATACTGTTTTTTGCTACTAGCTAGCTTTAGTACGCAGCTATTATCGAGCTACAACATACTGGACAAGATTATGACATGCAAGATTGACCAACAGACTCATCACTCTGTTGGTCTTTTTGAACACCAAGCACATGTAATCCTCGCTGACGCTTTAAAAATAATTGTTTTTTTAAAAAACAGTACAGATTGGGGTTTTTCCATTTGTGTGCAGACACTGGTTTACAATTCCTATTAACCAGTCAACAGCTGCAACTTACAAAATAAATGTTGATTCAGTGTGTAAAAACTAAAAATAAGGAGGCCGCTGAAAGCTTTGATTCTGCCCTTTGGTTTACTGCAGTCAGAGGAGCTCAGGGCGGTTGCTGCATGCAGTGATGGGACATTTTAAAAAAAAAATTTTCAGTCAAAAGTACTGTATATATGGCCGATATGCTGCCTGTAACATCATGACCCTGTGGAATAAATAAACATCCTGTGAATGTAAATGTGGATATGTGACCTTGTCTCCTAGACATAAGGAGACAGCAACTTCATGTTTTAAGTGCATGGACCCAATGCACTCGAGTGATAATGTCACAGATGTTGCTGACCTTTCGAGCCTACCCAAACGTCCTCGCTCTCACACGTCCACAGGCACATGTACACCCGTCACATATAAACTAATTCACATGCGGGCTCCCGCTGTTTTATTGTCTCTCCCTTTCTTTGTTCAGTACACGACTAAGCTTTACCTCCTGATGGCCTCTGAGTGACACTGCACGCAGACAGACACACACCTTCAGGTACATGAACACACTTCCACAGTGTGAAGTGACCTGAGTCACACAGGGAAGGCAGCATCGACATCAGAGGGTTGTGACGGGGGTTCTTGTCAGAGAGCCTGTTCTCACATCTGTCTCTGCTTTGACCTCTCCCTATGCTCTGAACTCTTCATTGGCTACTCTCTCTCTCTCTCTTTCTCACACACACACACACACACACACACACACACATACACACACACACACACACACACACACTCACTCTGCTGTCGAATGAACCTATTAGAAATGATTTGATGTCAGCACCGGCTCGGCCACAGTCATGAAGAAATAGAACATGGCCACGCACACTGCCATATGCAGACGCACACATACATACACAATTTGTCCTTTTTTTGGACGATTTCAAGAGCAATTAGTCCGTCCATGCCACCAGGGTTAGGCAGCATATCGGAGCGTGGCTCAGATCCAGAGACGAAACACGGCTAACTAATGATGTGGAGCAGGGGGAAAGGGTACCCGGTGACTTTGGTCAAGACTCGCTTAACATGCTTTCTCTGTTCTTTTATTCAAATGCAGGCTGAGAGTTTGTATTCACGACTAATTGACTCGACTTTCCTGCTGTCTGTGTCCCGTCCACTGTCCATTATGTGTAATGTACATTACCAAAAGTCAAACCTTTACATTCAACAGTGGCTTGCTCATTACACTGAGGAGGTTTTGAAAGATGCATATTCAGAAAAGCTTATAAGATATATGTTACCGTACAAGTTAATGCTCAAAAACATTTAGTAAAAACCATGATATTAGAAGTTGGTTTGATGCACCAACTTCTGCCTATTGACGTTAAAGGCTGGTAGTCTCTGTCCACATAACTGACACCAGGAGTGGACAAAGTTCAGTTCATTATAAAATCAGAGATGTATAACAGCAAACCTCGAAAAGAGACTTAGCGGGAGAAAAGACTGTCACTACATCTTTGGACCTTAAGAACAAAGGAAGCCAGGAATAAATTACAATCCTGGTTTTAATAAAGAAGACATGTACAGTTAGTTTGTGATAAGACTTGTAGCACTAGACGACCATTATACTGCACACATACATAGACTTTAATTAAATCAACAGAATCAAAAATTAAATTAGATTAGATTACATTTTAATGCTAACGATTTAACAATTCGCTTTAAAAAAAATTTTTCCATCACTGATGGCAACTCTATTGGTAGACTCTTCATTCGAGTCTTGATTTGAAAAGGTCAAGAGATTGTTGGTTTTATGCCCTGACAAATGTCATTCAAATTTTCCGATTCTTCTTCAAAGGCCACACGGTATCAGGTAAGATATAACCGCTGTATTTTTTGGAATGCACCGTAGGGCTGCCCCCTCATAGTCAACTAAGATTTCTTTAGTTGAATTGTCATTTCTTATGCTTACAGTATTTCCAAGAAACTTATAAGCAGGTATCTGGTAAAATCAAGACGTAGGCCCTGTTTACACGTCCAGGCTCCCGGGTGAAAATGAGAAACTATTTAATCAGATGTGGCTTTCGTTTAGAAGTTTTTGGGGCTTATAAACACAAAAAAGTGGAAATCTTAATAACGCTCCACCATTGTGTTTCCGTGTTAAGGAGGGAAAAAAATGTGCTCTGATCTGCTAACCCTGGCTCATGTGGCATACGTGTTAGCAAACATGGGCAGAGAACAGGTAAACAACAACAAACGGACCAATTCCATCAGTCGGACATTCGAGTTCCCTGGGTGGGAGCCGAGGCGGTGGGAGGCTGCAGACCATGCTGTAGATCCCTGTCACACTGTACATTGCCTGCTTCTCCGCTATTAGGGACAGAAGTAGAAGGAAGTTTCCACACATGCACAAGCTCTGGGTCGTGTTGTGTGGCAGTGCTTCACAGCACTACCTAGCCACCTGACGTGAATACTACATCGAATTTCACACACTTTTGCATGACCGTATGCACGCAGATTTCCCCCCAAAGTCACTTGGCTAAACGTGTAATAAAAATTGAGAACGCAACGCCACTTTTGTGTTTCCATTCTAGATCATATTCGTCTAAACAGGGTCTTAGAGTGGGGCTTTTGCATAATTTTTAATGGAGAAACTCAGTCTTACACAACTGTCGATAAAATCAACTAATCAATTATTCAACAAAATCGTGAGTGTTAGTCGACCAAGAATTCATTTAGTCGAGGACCGCCCTAATGTACCACACTTACCACGCGGTACTACTTACCATGTGGTCAAATTTTAATAATTTATGTTTAAATGGGGAAATCGCTCCTTCTTTTGAAATTGAAAGCTCATTTCGATCAATTTACGATTTAGAATTGAAATTATGACACCTCTACAAAATATTAGAGTCAACCCTGGAAGGTGATGGAGGAACCTGTGAAAGCAAACCACTTTTACGCTAACTTCTCAGTAGAAAGTGGTCTATACCTTCTCTGTAAAGTGTCCGGAGATGACTTTTGTTATGATTTGGCACTTTAAATAAAATTTAATTGAAAACTGAATTGTGAATAATAATGTGAAGTGTCAGGTTATAATGTCACATGTGCAAACGTTATTTATCAGCTGGTAGCCAAACAGCTGTGAATAAGCCAATGATTGTAAAGCACGAATGAAAGGCAGCAGATGCTATTCAGCTAAGACAGGCGCGACCTCAGCCTTGTGGCTTAACTAACACTGAGCTCCACATAGTAAGATAGTATTCATTAAGTGTGAAATAGAGTTTATGTCCCTGGATGGAGGAGCCTGGGGGCTACAGTCCCATTAGCCCCCTCCTTTCCACCCCAGTGCACACTAAATATGAAAAAAAATAAATGTTTTGAAAAACCTTCATAATATTTAATAAATAATCTCAAGCATCTAAATTATCTAAAATATTAAACAACGCATCAATTATAAATCTAATGAGGTTATACACATAATTATGTTCTAATATGATTGATACTCCAATGGAGACCAGGCATCCAGTGATTCACATGAGGAACTTCAAGCTCAATGCTTTCAATTACTTTCATACACGTTTCTGTTTATTTGCAGTCAAAAGCAACCATTGCTTATTTGGCACAAACTGAGAAATCCCACCCAACTAAAAAAATACATTTTATTAAAATTTAACATCCAAATTAAAGCAGCATAAAAGGGTTGGCAGGAACCTCAGCCCCTAGTGGCCCTTAGATTGGAGATTAAGACCTCAGAAAGAGAGCCATGGGAAATCTGCTTTCCTCCTCCGTGATGCGCGGCATATGTGGCATCCCTCAAGATGAGCGGCAATAGTGGTTACCACTTGTTGTGTCACACGACGCGCTTGGCAAAATCCTTGGCACGCATAAGGCTACATGGCCGTTGTCTGAAAAACAAGGCAGGCGAGCACAGAAGATGAAGAGCTCGGAGGAAGAAGAGAAAAGTCACGCCGCTCAACACGTGGCAAGCTGAGAGATGAACAGCGTGAACCCAGAGGAAGTTTTGGGAGCGGCAGGCAGATCAGTGGCTTTCCCCCTGTGGCAGATTACACAGAACATACACAATGAGAGACAGGAATATGGCAGCAGCTCACTTTTTCTCCCCTAATTATCAGACGCCATATTGGCTCTCTTCAGGAATAGAGGAGGTAATTTTGTTTCTGAGTCCTTTTGGGAAATTAATTCATTTTACTAAAGTGACTTGGTAATTACAGTGACATCAAGGTTAATTGCCAAATCTGTATTGCTTTGGTGCCGTCAACGTCAAAGAAATCTGTTCTCTAAACACTCACCAGTAGACAACAGTCCACACAAGACACACATACACGCACACACACATACAGGCCATTTGGGCTGCGTGTGGTTTATGTCTGTACAAAAGCATGCAGTTGTGCATAAGCGGACACAGACACAAACAAAAATACCACATTATTAAGGCTTTAAAGTGCTTCATAACTGAAAGAAAATGATAAACACAGCGAAAGGTCAAAGACTGAATAATAGCACAGAGGGAGAAAGCTGAAAAAAAATCTATTTTTAGACTTAAATATACATGGCGGTGGGCCGCCTGACAAAAGAAAGAATCATTCTGGTAATGAAGTCTTTCATCAGCTGATGACAATCCGCTCTTTCTATGATGAGGAGCTTTGTCCACAGCTTACTGTTTGTTTGCGGAGGTTAACCATAAATTTACACAGAAAAGTTTATTAACAACAACAAGACAGAGTCATCAGAGTGAAACCTTGGTAATCATAATTAAAAAATAGAACTCATTTGTTCTCCTGGGACCAGATCAACAATAAAAAGAGACACTGCCTCATTAACGGATCAGAATAAGGTGCCAACTGCGGCGGTTATGAAATATGTTTATTGAAAGTTGTGTGGAAAGCCCAAGTACAGCATGCTACAAATATAACTGCTGATTTGCAATCTTCCTTCTTAGCCTTTTATCCTTGAATAATTTGAATTAAATTAGTTTTGCCTAATGTTGGTGCCCCTTTGCTGCTGCACCCTCATCAATGTACACTTTGATGTCTTCTTTAAAGTGTTCACGGGTGTTTTGGTTTGTTAGCGTTTCCTGCGGAACTGGTCGGACAGTTTCCTCTAGACAATAGAGCCGGCTCTGACATCAATGCAGAAATAAAAGTTGCAACACAAGTAAAGAAAAAAAAAAAAAAAAAAAAGATTACTTTATCTACAATTCAATTTCTGTCTCCGGTGCACCACAAACACTGCAACATGACTGGCATTCCCATTACTTTCACGTCTGGCAAGACATCCGTACATTAAGAAATGCCAAAATCACAAATACAATTAAAGGTAACGTAACAACCTCCGACAACTTCACAACAATGTGTCCTGCTCATGACATGCTTTTTAGAGTTTTTATGGACTCTTCACACAGCAAAACACTAGTAGAATATAGCGAGGGATCCAAGAACTAACGTGATGCCCGGTGCATCCAAATATTAGATCCCACAGCCAACATTGGTCCTGTGTTGTTGTGGCTCATGTTTGTGCATATGCCTTTTCCATCCTGACAACAGGTGTTGCATTAGTAAGAAAGGATGTATCTGGATGTCAACGGAATCCCTCAGGCCTCAGTCTCCCGTTGCCTGGTGCAGCTGCTGACATGCAGACATACAAAAGAATATATTGACCAGACAATGACACGCAAGATTCTACCCTGTCTATTTGCATACAAAAAAAAAAATGCCAAAAGTGCTGTGAAATATAGGAGAAACCAGAAAATGGATTGCTCTGTAATAAGTATTCAAAATAGGTTGTGTGGGTTCAGGATTCTAACTTCCCTTTCCCATAACAGAAGCTAAAAGGCAAGAAAACAGCGTGGTGAACTGTGGAGATAATGTGGCGGTGAAGATGTAACATTTGAGGACCCTCATCTTTTAAATCAGGTCAAAATAGGGTTGGACTTTTCAAAGAATATTTCTTGTATTCGTATATGTAGAGCTGCAATTATTGTTAAAATAATCGATTAGTTGTCAACTATTAAATTAACTATTTATGAGAATCCATTAGTAATTTTGAGTCATTTTTTAAGAAAAAAAGGCAAAATTCTCTAATTCCAGCTTCTCAAATGTGAATATTTTCAGCTTTCTTACCTCCTCTCTGGCAGTAGACTGAATATCTTTGAGTTACTGACAAAACAAGACATTTTAGGACGTAATCTCTGGCTTTGGGAAACACTGATATACTTTTTTTTTTTACCATTTTCTGACATTTCATGCCCAAATAACTATCTCATCATCTCATCTCATCTTCATCCACTTATCCGGGGTCGGGTCGCGGGGGCAGCAGTTTTAGCAGGGGACCCCAAACTTCCCTTTCCCGGGCCACATTAACCAGCTCTAACTGGGGGATCCCGAGGCGTTCCCAGGCCAGTGTGGAGATATAATCTCTCCACCTAGTCCTGGGTCTTCCCCGAGGCCTCCTCCCAGCTGGACGTGCCTGGAACACCTCCCTAGGGACGCGCCCAGGGGGCATCCTTACTAGATGCCCGAACCACCTCAACTGGCTCCTTTCAACGCTAAGGAGCAGCGGCTCTACTCCGAGTTCCTCACGGATGGCTGAACTTCTCACCCTATCTCTAAGGGAGACTCCAGCCACCCTCCTGAGAAAACCCATTTCGGCCGCTTGTACCCACAACCTCGTTCTTTCGGTCATGACGCAGCTTTCATGACCATAGGTGAGGGTAGGAACGAAGATTGACCGGTAGATGGAGAGCTTTGCCTTCCGGCTCAGCTCTCTTTTCGTCACAACGGTGCGGTAGAGCGACTGCAACACCGCCCCCGCTGCTCCGATTCTCCGGCCAAACTCACGCTCCATCGTCCCCTCACTCGTGAACATGATCCCGAGGTACTTGAACTCCTTCACTTGGGGTAAGGACTCATTCCCTACCTGGAGTAAGCAATCCACCGGTTTCCTGCTAAAAGCCATGGCCTCAGATTTAGAGATGCTGATCCTCATTCCAGCCGTTTCACACTCGGCTGCGAACCGATCCAAATAACCCAAATAACTAATAATACATAATTGTTAGTTGCAACCCTACACATATTATCAGAGCTGTCTCCTTGTAGTATGTTAATAAATCAGACCAAAACGGGGACACAGAAAAAACGTAATACAAACAAAACCAGCAGTTCCTGTTGCAATGTACCCATGAGTGTACAGACAACTATTTCTGGATTACTTTGAATCTGACTGAATCTTAACATATTGTATGTGTAAGATTTATATTGCAACTTGCTCATCTACCTTCTGAGCTACAGCCGGCCACTGTTTGGAATGAGCTATGAATTTAAAGAAGAAATAGCCAATTTCTTTGGTGGAAATTGGTCGCTAAGGATTTCACAATACTCTAATTGAAATAAAACAACCACACCCTGAAGAGTAATACCCTGTTTTCAATTATAACCACATACAACACTTTCTTGAGTCTTTTAGCACACATTTAACTACACATTTTTACTTGTGTATATGGCAAATAAAAACATTTAAATTCTTAAAATATGTTCATTGAAACAGTGTTTTCAACATAATATTTATATTGACAATGCATCATCATTATACAGCACAATACTTCATATTCTACTCATATTGGCCTTTATATATTCAATTAATTAAATTGGCTGTTAATTTGTCCAGTTTTAGTGCCTCAGCATTTTACTTTATTATATTATATTCATTTCATCTAAGCATAGGGGCTTCATGTACTTATTTAAATAATGTCATAGAATGGAAACCTGGACACTATTTAGGCAGTACAGATGATGTAACATTATTGAATTAATTATTTTATGTATCCAGTGACGAGTCTTGTGAAAAAATAATTCTGTCTAGAACGCTTAACCTGGGAGTTCGACCAATCAGAGAACAGCTAAAGGCCAGTTGATCCATGATCA
Source organism: Echiichthys vipera (assembly GCF_963691815.1). NCBI lineage: Eukaryota > Metazoa > Chordata > Actinopteri > Perciformes > Trachinidae > Echiichthys > Echiichthys vipera. The sequence continues at coordinate 14,799,062 of NC_139845.1, read as the reverse complement.
ATGATGGGTCTTGATTTGATCATTAGGCCCAGATGTGAAGTCTAATTAGGCTCACCAGTCTCAATTGGTGTTGTATCGTAACACACACACACACACACACACACACACACACACATATATATATATACACACATGACCCTCACCCGGCTCCCTCACAGACAACCGCTTCCTGAGTGATCAATGTCTCTGTCATCCAGGGCTGTGTCCGGGGCGCCAGGCAGGGCCCGTGAGCCTCTGTGGCCAGGCTTGGGGCTGACATTAGCGGACACAGTGTGAGTGATGTCAGCCTGCTGCTCCCGGGGGATCGGCAGAAGCAGGGGATCTGGCTCGGCCCAAAGCAGTGGGCTCAGGGAAAGGTCACTGCTCAGCCTGGTGTGATTAATAGACAGGAAGCTGAGTGTCCCCAACGCCATTATCAATATCCGTGGCCACCAGACGCTGCAACTGCATATGCAGTAGGCGACACGTACGCAGGAGGAAGTGAAAAACAAACATGGATGCCATGATTTACACGCACACACACACACGCACGCACGCACACACACACACACACATACACACACACACACACACACACTTAAGTCTTACTGGTGTGCGTTTTTTTTGGTCACATTTGCTCATTAATGGGAGAGGTCAGCTATCAATTAGATCATATTTATTCACAACAACAGCTCTGACTCAACCTGATTCTGGTAATGACTCACAGCGAACAAATCCGAGAGGTGAAAGTCTGGGACTAAAATGTCAGCACAGCCTCAGCGACAAACATGACATTTAAACAGACATCTGTTTCGCTGTTCTGTTTCCCCACCAACCGAAAATATTTATCCCAACCACAGTTATCCCATGTAAATCAGGATGATAAAAATCCAACTTGTATCAGAAGAGACTGCAAGCCATTAAAATAGTTCTTCTTCTTCCGTATGTCATGCACTGCTGCTGCGTCTCCCCAAGCTCGGGCAAAGTCGAAACAAACTGATTTGGTCATCAAAGCATGTGAAATAAATCCAAAGTTTACAAAGTTACTGCAGAAACTACCCTCCGCAGCTTCATTTCACTCCTAGCCATCCTTTCAGTTAAACCCATCAGCACCAACAAGCAAATCTTGCTTCCTTAAATCAATTAGCCTCCCCATGTTGGGTGTAACTAATAGCCCTGCTGCATCCTAGATTAAATATGCTAGATACAAGCCGAGTATGACGCGGGATAGTTAAGATAATTAAGAGTGATAAATCCTTGAGAGGGGGAGTGAGGAGGAGGAGGAGGAGGGGGAAAATTTTGAAGCGTGAGGGAGAAGACAGCTTGAGAAAGACACAGGATGTCAAGATGGGACGGTTTAATGGGATGAGAGGCCAAAAGAGCAACCAAAAAAAGAGAATCAAATATAACTGATGTGTGAATGTGAGCTGTGGAGCCAGTGATAGAGCTGGAGTTGATTTCAGCCTTGCCTCCAGCGGCCCAGATGGCGAGGGCTCGTCTCTGTCTAGCCCTCGGTGCATTTGGCAGCAGCTACTCTTCACTGCTGGCTAGTGTACATCTCTCCCTGTCTCCCCCCCCCAACCTCTTCTCTCGTCAGAAAGCCGCATTAGCACGGGTCGTGTACGATTACCCCGCATTTTCCCACTCCACAAATCTTCTGTTTTAACACTGACCTCTGTCTTACATTGCTTTTGAATCCAGATGTACAGCGCTGTGCATGGCGTTGAGTGCTTTTTGTGCCACTGTAATGCAAATCAACCCTTTTGTATTTATAGATGTGCATACACAGAAAGTATTTTTCAGACCACAAAACTCAAGCCCTGACAACAATATACTGAACACTTAACACACTCATAGAAGGGTTGTTGGCTTCAATTTTTAAAGCCAGTGAAATTAAATATACATTTCTGAGCTCTTTCTCTGTGTCCCTGTGTTAAATGTTCTGCTCTCGCTTGAAATATATTACTGGGAAAAAAAGCGTTTTTGGACTATTTATATATAAAAATCTTTCTCTTTTCCTGTAAAAATATTTTTAACGACTCAGCCCATGGAAGCACTTTACGGGTTCGTAAATTCATACTAATTTCCTAATATATTCCTTTGAAGGTTTTTGGAAAGAACCATGTAATTTGGCACTAATTATGGGTAAAATAGAGACAGCGTTTAACTGGTACATTTCCAATCAATTAATTCTAATTAAATACTAGCTGAGACAGTCTTTTGGTCAGGTTCACATGCATCACTGTGTAATTGCTTTAAGCAAGCAAACCTACAATTCAACATTTATAAAGAATAAATAGCCAAAAAATAAATTAAAAAAATAAAACATGGTCGCTTGGGTTCAAAAAGAGCGTTTATTTTAAGAAGTTCCTCTGAAAACCAACCGCCTCTCAACTAAATTGTTAAACCTTTGTTGACGTGTTCCCTATAATTAGTAAACGCATACTTCATTCCTCTGAACTTATAGGAAATCATTGGCAAAAAAATCCATATACGCTGCAATGGATTGTTAGCTTGTGAATTGTATTAGCTTGCATAATTAATTCTTCTACAATTGTACAAAAGGTTTTAGCTAACTCCAAATTGTCGTTGTTGAGGCAGGTAGGCCTTTGTTTGCTAAGGGAGGTGGCGGAGGTCTGTAACATTACCTGCGGTTCACAGTAATAATCACTTCAGTCACCATGTAACATGAAACATTTCTGCACTGTAAAGCTTTAATAAACAGGAGACACCATTGTTGGCTTTTGTCAACTTTATTTAACTTCCTGTCCCTCTCTGGTGTTGCCATGACACTTCAAGACGCTCTGTTAGCCACTTCATGCAGGTGCAGTCAGAAAATAAGCACTGAATGAAGGGAATCGACTCATATCTCTGCCTCACCTGGCTTGACCAATAAAATCAAATGCCAGAATTATTTTTTGCTAAAAACCCTTTAGATTATAAACTGCCTGCATATTGTTTTTCATTCAATAATACGAAATATTACAGAAGCTAAACATGTGGTAACTTTCCTTACACTGAGTTTAATGGTAAAAGTACACAGCAACTTGATTAAACAATGAATGTGCGTGTCAAACTTCCTTATCAGTATATGAAATCAACTTTCATCTGAAATGCTAATCTCTGTTAATCATCATTTGTCTTAAGTATTTAATTGTCTGAGTAAAGAGCGCAACAAACAGATTGTACTGCTTCATGCCCTGTTGGATTCATACTCCAAAACCTTATGAGGGCTGTCTTTTCAAACCAAGCTAATAAAACCTCGGGAGCTCTCTATCACTGTGAGAGATGCCTTATATTTTCCTCTGTCATCCCTGACAGAAGGAGGTCTCTGATTTAGAGCGAGCCGCACAACAATGACTTTTATTAGGGAGGTAAATATTAGTGTTGGGAGGGTGTGATTCACAGCTGGGGCTGAGATGTGCTCCGTTGACTGTGTGGAGACAGTACCAAGATTGTCGGAGGGATGTTGAATTTCAGTTTTTTGTCACTTCCCAGAGTCCAATCAATTGTTCTCATCAATAGCTTTGTTCTGTTGGACTGCGTCCTCTTCATTTTAATGAGAAAACAGGAAATCATGGCACTGTTTGACTTTTGGAACTTTCCAAACTTTGTAAGTTAAGTCTTTAAAGAAACACCCACAGAACCCATGAGATTAATCTGTGAAAAATGTTAAGCAATGCATACTGTTACTGTGCAGAGGTGGACATATGCACATGTTGATTGCTCATTATTCCCACCATGGCTTTACAGTGGTACAATAATGTAAATGTATGCAAGTTCACTTAACATTTCACATGGGGTTTGCACAATATGCTGGATCCACTCGAAGCAAATCAGTGGTGCTTTTGAAGTGGCCCAGCAGGACATGAGAGGGACTCCGTGGCTAAGAGGCGCATCATATTTTATAAGACATCCCCTCTCCTCCCATGGGTTTCCCTGGCTCATGCCATAGCCATCAGTTATCTGACAGCCAGACCACAACAAAACAAGTAAAGCCAGAAAGTGCTACAGTAAACTGGAAACGATGAAAAGGGCTTGAGGCCTTTGCGAGTGCTATCTAACATGACATGTAAGCAAGATGCTTTACTTCTTTACAGCTAAATGAACAGTGGAAAATGATCATTAATATCTTGCATCTAACCTTAAAAAAAAATCATTTGAATGATCTGATATTGATTAATAAAAGATAATTGATCTTTTCTGTTATCATATGAAAACATGAAGACCTAAGGAATCCATTGATACCATGTCATAATAGCTTGTCGGGGAGGGGGTTAAATAACACTCTAATGTTAGGCTAGATTTTGAAGAGGGAAAAACTGGTATGGCTGTTTTCAAAGTGTCCAAAGTTTCCCTTGACCTCTGACCTGCAGATATCTGAATGAAAATGTCCTTCCATACTCACTGACTGTAGATTCTCTAGTGTCGCACATCATTATGTCAGTGGCGATCAGTTAAATCAATGACCATACCCAGCCTTAATATTAATCACACCTTGTCACTAACTGCCACCCACCATCGACGCCTCAACAACTCTGCGTCATGAAGGTGAGGGGTTTTCCAAATGACATCCTTACGAGTGCCCTCCCACTCATTTTCCTGTCCCCCCTCCACAGCCACACCAAATAAAGCATCATTTCCCTTTGTAATGGTTGCCATGACGGCTCTGAGATTAGCCTAGATAAATATAAAGACTGGCGGTTTTACTACATGGCTCATTGGCGTGGCAGATGACAGTTATTACATGCTGCGGGTTAAGAGGAGAAATCCATAGAAGAGAGCAGGGAGAAATGGCAAAGGCAGATGGATGATAATGGCAGAGCAGATGTTTTTCTTTTCTTTTCTTTTTTTAAAAAAGGATGAATAATAAACATTTGCTTAATGATTTTCTGAGCAGATTTTCGAATAAAAGAGCACCAGCAATTCCCACACAAAACTATGATAAGGAGGAAGGTGAGGGAATTGACCATTTCTGTCATCTCCCTTGTTAAGGAACTTAAATATATCTGGATTTCTCTGTGTGTGATATAAAGCTACAAACACACTTCAGATGATAAATGGAGCAATGCTTCTTCAAAATAACCAGGACAGAATTTCTATTTGAAATGCTTGCTTTGCTTTTACCTACGGTGGAGTGTGACGCCTGAGGGGCTTTGGAAAATATCTCTGATTGGGTGAATCAGGGGATACATTTCAGTCAGGTAGAGTTAAGAGGGTGTAAAGCCAGTGTGGGCTGAAAAGGGCTGCAGTCTGGCTTCAGGGGTTAGGCAGTTGTGCTGTCGAGGTTGACCCATCCGGCAGTCAGAATTCCTCACCACAACAGCTGTGTCTTTATGCCTGACATGCAGCTGAAGTTTGATATGCAGCCATGGTCCAGTGCACTGAAGTAAAATGAAGACTTTACTCAACGTGCACACGGCTTAAATTGTAAAAATTGTCTCTCTCTTTTGTTCTCTTCGAAGTTGTCATTATCTCTCAATTGGTGAAGCTTTGGAGCCCAAATCAAGCTGCAGTGGTGTCAGGTGTGCTGCTGAGTCAAAGCATATGTGAAAGACAATTGAAACGTGAGCAGTAAAAATGGATAATGACGTCAATACAGACATATTGTCTTAATTCTTCATTTTTCTTGTCTCAACATCTCTTTCTTCCACTTTGACTTTGTTTAAAATTATATAAGATTACATAAATTCTGTTTTTAAAAGTGGAGAATGTCTGCATGGGTTTCAATTTAAATAAAATTAAGCAACTTGGAATGAACACTTATTCGCTTTCTTGCCAAATATTTGATAAGATGATTGCCAACACCCTTGAGTTTGTATGCAAAATATGAATTTTAAAGCCTGCAGCCGTAAAGCTTAGTTTAGCAAAATGATAAAAGGCAGGGAGAAATAGCTAGCCTATCTCTATCCAAAGGTAAAAAGGAAAGATATAAAGTGTTCCTAGCTAGCTTCAGAAGTGTTGGTAGGCTAACTTTTTTTGCATATGGATTGAGGCAGGCTAGCTATGTCCCCCTGTTTCCAGTCTTTATACTAGCCTAAGCTAACTGTCTTCCACTATAAGCTAGCTTCCCATTTAGCAGAGGCAGCCAGTTAGCTTAGTTTAGCATAAAAATGAAATACCTAGCCGGGCTCTGTCAAAAGATATAAGGTAAGCAAAAAGTAGATATTTGTCATATTTATTGAGGTTTAGAGGTGCTGATCTTTTCTTTCTTTTTTTAACCTCTGAACACAGTGAGCCTAGGCTGATTCCCCCTGCTTCCGATCTTTAAGCTAAACTAATTATCTCCTAGCTGGACCTTTATATTAAACATACAGAGACACCAGAGTGAAATTTATCTCATTAAGTGATGAGCAAATTTCTTTAAATATCTATAACATGAACTATGTTTAAATTAGATCTTAAAGATTACTTAGCAAGGTAAATAACATAATTTAATAACATAATAATTGTGTCTGCAGGGGAATTGTTAAAGGTGCACTGAGACGGATAAAGAAAAAAACATAGCAACAGGATGGAACAGAACCATCAAGTAAACAATATGTGCCTAAAAAGATGTTACAATCCTATATTCTTTTAGGTGAATAAAAACAGCTGTTGCATATGTCTAATGCTTTCCACAGGGCAACTTTAATTTCCAGTGAGTAGATACAAGATATGTTGTGTTTTTGTGCTCGCTCAGGTTTATGTTAAGGCTTTTGCTGGCACCCATGTTTGTTCGAGTAGTATGGACAAGACAAGATAACATTTGCTACTGGAGAGAGCTGCCACCACTCAGTGATTGCATATAATCTTTTTGACAGCCAAGCAGAGCAACTGTTCACCACAAAACATTCTGAGACAATGCAAGATGTTACAGCTCAGGTGCATTTGAGAATACTGCCCCTCTACCTGTGTACTCTCAACTTGTTTGTGTCTAACCTAACAAGATCTGTACAAGGCACCCTTCTCTGTGGCTGTTTTGCAGATTAGAGCTGACTGCAAATTCTTTGTTGGTGTTGAACTAATTCACCTCATTTGCACAAAACTTTTTTAAAACAAGCATTAAAAATGTGCTGTAAAACAACTTAAGATGGAAAGCTGAAAATAGACAGAGAAAAACGGGTCCCGGCATGGAACAAAACCATTTCTATGGTTTCATCGAGCATGCATGTCAACCTGCAAAGACTTGATCTCTGTGCTCACATCCTGGAGAACTTCCAAAACAACTCAGGACACAAACATGGACTTGGCATCGATTTTAATATCATCCAAAGAGACTGAGGCAGGAATAAATATGGAAGAATAAGGAATAGAGGGTAGAAATAATGTCTGTGGCTGCTTTGATAAATCGTTTGAGAGAAGCTTGGAAACTAACAAATGAGAAAAAGAAATTTTTACAAAAGTCCAATTCTTGTGTGGATGTCAATGACATAGCCACAATACATATACATCCACCACAAGACAGCAGACACATCTGATTGGTCTCTGATTCTGCTCTCCAATTATTCCCTCAGATATAGTCTAAATGAATCTCCTGCAGCTAGACAGAGAAAATGGGTCCTGGTATGGAACAAAACCATTTTGGATATTGTTTTATTAGGCCAAGGCACAACAGAGCCATAATAACAAGAGGAAGCAGTAGGCTAATATCAGTATCTATGAATTCTAAAATTTATCAACTGTTTTTAAGAATTTAAGGAAACCAGGTGTATTCATTTTGACCTCCTAATATTAACAGCTTCGTCATGAAAAATAACTCTCAAGTGTATTAATTAAGAACAAAGAATGAATCTTTTTATAGCTCTAGCCAGCACCTCTGTGCAGGTTGCCTGAAAGCAATTTTAGCAAACCATCATTTACCAGCTTATTCTGAAAAGTAATTGGGGATAATAAGCTGTAATCCATTTAAATCCTGAGCATAGTTGTTCAGAAACATGTACACTTCTTGCAGAGTCCCCTGACAGGTACTGCACAGGCCTGTGCCTTTCAGTTTACTTTGAACAGCAGCTTAATTCTAGCACGAAAGATCAAGTGAGAGTCACAGCTTCACAAAATTTCATCTTGTCAGGCTCCAAGTAAGGCGTTTGTGTTGAGATCAGACGTGAGCCGGCCAATCAGCGTCCTGTGATATGGGGAGTGGGGAGCGGTGGGTGACAACGACGGGAGACGCAGCTGCTCATTCAATGCAACAATGGCGGCTCCTAAAGAAGTTATGTTAGATGCTGCAATAGCAGCAGTTTTATCAGTACTGGAGAGTTTCTCTTTATTGAGAGAAAAGAACGACACTCAAGGCTTTTCTTGGTGGAAAAAAAAGGTTTTCTCTCTTCCCCTGATTGACTTTGGTGAGATTTTGATTGACAGATGGTTCATTCAAACACCTGCCAGGTATGTTTTGAAAGCGCATGCCCTTTGTTCTGTGAAACAAACCAGCTGACGAGTCAGGTTATCTTTCCCTCTCTGTGACAGAGAGATTTTACATGCCAAAAAATATAGTGTGACTTGCCAAAAAACACCATTATCATCGTTGGAGGATGCTGGGATTGAAAGTGACTTTTATTTATTTATTTTTCAAAAGAAATTGGTCCGTCTCAAAATCACTCATACACTATGTATTGATACATTCACCTGGCGTATTTCCCATCATCCCTTGCAAAGCATTGCAAAGCTGGAAGTCTGTTCACTCAATGCAACAATCAGAAATGACCTTAATGTTGACAACAAGGACACCAGCAATGGATTACTTGTCAATTTGACTGCATAACAGAATCATGGAGTTGGAAGATGAATTACCCTGCAAACCAGGCAAGACAAGTGGTGTGTGTGTTCATTTAAACCCGATTTATGTATTTAACGGCTTACGACGGGGTGTACGTGACACCAGGCGCTTAATTCAGATGTATTACAGCTAACGCAGAGCACTTCTGACTGACAGGCAAAACATAACGCTTGGAAACAATTATTCATGAGCTCTGCAGAATTTTCGTGTAAGGTGACCACTCAGTTTGATGAGAAATGCTTCGTTTTTTAGCCCAAATTAATTTTCTCCATCAGAATCCATGAACATCTATTTGTGAATGTGTGCAGTGGTGGTGAGATATGCTGATCCTTTCCTTTGATAAGTGCCCTCAGTGCTACCATCATTGTCGTCTACAATAGTGCCACCATTGCTGATTTAATCATAGCCTGTCAATGTGTCCGTACATGCTGGAAGCTTTGTGTTCCATGTTGATTATTAAAGTGTTGCCGACCATCTGCACAAAAGAAAGGCTAGTCTTGATCAATACGTCAACAACAATGACAGGCTTGTCCCTGAGAAATGTCCGCAGTCTTTGGCCACATTTATTCTCCTTTACTGAGACACTTTTTCTTGCCTATATACCTGTTTTCGATTAGCAGCTTTTATTTACAACATTTAATTTGACAAATGAAATGAGAGCCCTTTCTTTAAAACTGAAAACCAAAAGTTTCTGCTTGTATGCAAATGTGCCTGAACATGTACACACATGTATGGATTGCGTCACGTTTGTGTGTCTGTGTGTGCCCTCACTATTTCTCGCATGGTCACTTATCAGTTTTATATGCTCCACTCACCTCTCGATTTTGTCCCTGTGCTCCACAACAGCCATTCACTTAACCGGTGGCTGCAGCACAGAGCACGTGCTGCACCTTCATGCCACCTTTGTTATCTGATATCTTTCTTCCTCTGCATGCCTGATCTTCTGGACACTTCATCAAGCAGAGTGAAAGAAATGCACAAACAAAAACATCGTTAAACTCCAAAATTCTCCCTTATTCATCTGAGCATTCAGGCTTCATGCATCACATCTACTTAGGAGGTAAATTGATTCAATTTGCCGCATTTGCATCACACTTAATTCAGCGGCCTCTCGGTGAGCTGTAAAACATGTGTCGTCAAGGAGATGGTTTTATTTATTTATTTATTTATTTGCACTTTAACCACAAATGTGTCTTCCTATGAAATCTCACTTACTAATGTAACTGAGAAGATGAAGGCAGTGGAAAAAAAGCAGCAACAAATAAAGCCTCATGATGAAAGCTGTAGATTAGGTTGTCAAAAAGCTAACCCCGAAAGCTTTAAGCTAAACAAATTTATCTCACAGAAAATTAATAATAACATTACTAATACCTTAACCTATTTTATTTTCAGTCTGTCTCAGTGCAATGTGGGCATCGTGTTCAGACAAGCAGTGTTTGGCCTGTCTTTGTGGCAGAAGTCCCAAGGAACTGAGAATCGGAGATTGGAGAGTGATTTTAGTATCATGAATGGATTACAGCCAGACAGTTCATGGGGAACGGTAGCGCAGCATACATAGGCGGGGTTATTTATCAGTGCTGCCAAGATGACTTTCTATGGTCAGCAGCACAAATTGGCATGTCTAGAGGCCATTAATGGCGATTTGTGTCATCACCACAAATTAAATTCATTGGTGTGACCAGACCTTTATTCTGATACCTGAAGATTCAACGTTGAATTTAGAATGCAGGGAAACAGTTTATCAATCAATACCAAGGTCTCAGTTATACCACTTTAGGCCAGTCTGAGCACCAGTTAACTCTTAACTCTGACTTCCTAGAATATCAGAACCTCTGCTCATCCCGACGTTCACGTTCCCAAGAAGAATGCACTAAAGCACCTAAAGCAAGGCTAAATCGATAGCATGTACAGGTTAACAGCAGTCGTGTTTTTGTAAGCCGGCACATCAACTATTAATTAGCTGGTGATTAGAGTCAGCTGGCAAGACTGATTCACAGCCTGAGGGGGCTATCGTCCTTGTGCTCTGGCAGGATAAATCAACCATTATTAAAGAGGGGAGGATGAAGGATTTCTCTCAATATGTATCTGTGTGTCCTTTATAGAGGTACAATCAGAAAACAAAAGAACACAGAATTACCATTTACAGCCAAACAGAGGACTCATGCGTCTGACCGGGGCAACATCAAGCATGCATTTCAACCTGCAAAGACTTTGTGCTCAGTGCTCAAATCCTGGAGAAGTTCCAAAACAACTCAGGAAGAAATGTTTTACAAAAGGACACAAACATGGACTTGGAATTGATTTTAAAATAATTTAAAGAGACTGAGGCAGGAATAAATATGGAAGAATAAAGAATACAGGGTAGAAATAATGTCTGTGGCTGCTTTGATAAATCGTTTGAAGGAAGCCAGGAAAATAACAAATGAGAAAAAGAGACTTTTACAAAATTTCAGAGTCCAATTCTTGTGTGGATGTCAATGACATAGTCACTATACACCCACCACAAGACAGCAGACACATTTGATTGGTCTCTGATGCTGCTCTCCAATTATTCCCTCAGATATAGTCTAAATGAATCTCCTGCAGCTAAGGGACATATTTTCTTCTTTTTTTTAAGGATGATGTTTTTACTTTTTGGCATTCATGTTTCAACGATGGATAATTGGAATGCACACCTCCATATTCAAGATCCAAAGTGGAGGAAAACAGAAGATATTGGATTGCAAATCAAGTGTTTATAGTGTCTGGTTATTGTGTGTTTGTGTGGCTCAGTATTTGGTATGATTACAAAGGGTTTGTGTGAACTGCAAGAAAACAGGATACTATAAATCCACAGGAAGAATCAATTGTTTTTTTTATACATATAAATATAATGCTTGTATGTGAAATGTTTTGTGGAAGTTCGTTTTATTGATTTGTTTAATAAATCTTTTAAAGAAGAGAGAGGGGGGACATGCAGAAAACGCTGCGGCTGCGGCCTCGAGGTCCTTCAGCCTCTTTACATGGGGCAACTGCTCTATCCACTACGCCACCAGCCACCCCAATAAATCTTCTAAATGATGCGTGTATTGTATTTATTAAAACGATTTCTTGCATAGATGAAGCATAAAAAAGCAACGGATCAAACTTTTTAAAAATGCTTTGTCTTAGATCAAAAACCATGGCCCTGAGGGTTTCATATTCAAAAGCAACGTCTACCCCAAATAAACATCATCACAAAGACTTCTCACACAAGCAGATAAAAAGAGGATATGTGTCAAAATATGAAATCATGTTTCTGGCTGTTGAAAGCAGGGTGCAGCGGAAATGGATCAGGGACCCCTCAAAAGCAATTACTGCCTTGATTCCCACAGTGAAAAAACAGTTGTCAAAAGATTCAAACCTCAGAGGTCAGACTTCCTATTGTGTCTGTTGTTTGAATCTGCAATAAATCAAGTTTGAAATGTTCATGATGAGTTTGTGTTGAGAGAACACTGAAGTGACATCAAAATCGGAACAATTTGACTGTGTAAAATGTGGTGTGTGGGGCTGATTTAATACGTTTATATACCAAAGATGAACACAACAATGTTGTGTTGATGCAATGGGCAAACACAATGCTCTCTCTTTGCATTTTTCCCCCTATATCATAGAATAGCTGAATAAAAGAATGGCATGAGGGTGGATGGTATGCAAATATTAAAAAGGGATTTATTATTTAAAAAAAGAATTATATTCTGATGATATATCTGATAAAGGAAAACTTTGGGGTGTCAGTTTGGTCAAAGTTATGACGGTTTTCAACACATTGAAGTATGTATGTATGTATGTATGTATTTATGTATGTCTATCTTTCATCAAAACTGTGCCTCCACTGGCTCTCTGGAGAAACGAAAACAAAGTCAGCAAACAGAAGGATAGTGCCTTTTAGGAAGCCTGTGAATGTTCTCATTCGTCCAGGTCATCGTTATCCTCAAAGCAATTTCAGTCAAAAACAACTGGACTGGTTGTTTGTCTAGGAAGACGTTTCACCTCTCATCCAAGAGGCTTCATCAGTTCATGTACGCATCTGACCAGGCTGGGACTGGTCCAACTAACTGGTGTGGAGATCCAAGTATTTAACCTCTCACAAGGCCGATGATGTCACTGAAACCCTTTGTGCTCCAAATGCCCACGCCCGTCGTTAGAGTGACAGTCGGTGGTGGGCAGTTGGTTTCGACGTCGTTAGTGCTCTATTGAGTCTGAACGACAGTCGTTGGGGTCACCCGGGCCATGTGTGAACAGTTGTCCTTTGAGGTTAGATTGTTGAATCTCCTGGGAAGGGACGAAAGGGCGGCATTGTAAATTGGAGATAAGTGGTGTCTCAGACCCCCTCCTCTGTTTAGCGATGGTTTCTCCACTTTAACATAGATGGCTTCTTTTACTCCTCTTTCAAACCATCTGTCCTCTCTGTCCAAGATTTGGACATTGCTGTCATCAAAGGAGTGGGCTTTCTCCTTGAGGTGTAAGTGGACAGCCGAGTCCAGGCCTGAGGAGTTAGCTCTCCTGTGTTGGGCCATGCGTTTATGCAGTGGTTGTTTTGTTTCTCCAATGTAAAGATCTTTGCATTCCTCGTTGCATTGGACAGCATAAACCAGATTGCTTTTGTGGTGGTGTGGTGTTCTGTCCTTCGGATGTACTAGTCTCTGTCTGAGTGTGTTACTGGGTTTGAAATGCACAGGGATGCAGTGTTTGTTGAAAATCCTCCTGAGTTTCTCCGATACCCCAGCCACATATGGGATGACTATGTTGTTTCTCCTGTTATCTTTTTCTTTCTCAACCACTTTGGTTTTCTTTCTGGAGGCAGCTGGCGTTTTAACAAAGGTCCAGCTGGGGTAGCCACAAGTTGTGAGGGCGCCTCTCAGGTGCTTGCGTTCTTCCCCTTGAGCCTGTGAGCTAGTGGGTACGTTATCAGCTCTGTGCTGCAGTGTTCTGATAACGCCAAGCTTGTGTTCCAAAGGGTGGTGAGAGTCGAAAAGTAGATATTGATCCGTGTGAGTGGGTTTTCTGTATACCCCTATGTGGAGGCTCCTGTCATTCTCCATACGGACGTCACAGTCCAAGAAGGGCAAGCTGTTGTCTTTAACTTCCTCTCTGGTGAACTTGATGTTTCTGTCCACTGAGTTGATATGTTCAGTAAAAGTTTGCACCTCTTTGGATTTGATCTTAACCCATGTGTCGTCCACATATCTGAACCAATGGCTTGGGGTTACTCCTTTGAAGGAGTTCAACGCCTTGCCCTCTACCTCCTCCATGTACAGATTTGCCACAATCGGGGACACTGGTGAACCCATGGCACAGCCGTGTTTCTGTCTGTAAAAAATGCCATTAAACTGGAAATATGTGGTATTCAGGCACAAATCCAGAAGTTGGCAAATGTGGTCTGGTTTGAGATTTGTTCGGTCTTGTAAGGAAATGTCCTGTGTGAGCCGCTCTCTTACCGTGGCCAAGGCCTCCATGGTTGGAATACAGGTGAACAAGGAAGTCACATCGTAGGACACCATGGTTTCATCTGGATCCATTTTTAGGTCTCGGACTTTGTTCACAAAGTCCATGGAGTTTTGGATGTGGCGTGGGGTGTTTCCCACCAGTGGTGCCAGAATATTGGCAACATGCTTGGCAATGTTATAAGTGACCGAGTTTATGCTGCTGACAATGGGCCTGAGCGGGGCCCCTTCTTTATGGATTTTTGGGAGTCCATATAAACAGGGGGTTGAGTCCTGGGGGTAAAGCCTGTAATACTGTGGTTTGCTAATGACTCCTTCCTTTTGTAGTTGCTGTAGACATTCTATCACCTTCTTTTTGTAACCGCTGGTAGGGTCTCGTTTCAGAGTTTCATAAGTGTTAGAGTCACTGAGTAATGCAGAGATCTTTGCCTGATAATCAGTTGTATTGAGAACAACTGTGCATCTACCCTTGTCTGCTGGAAGGATAGTGATGCTGTGGTCTTTGCTCAGTGCCGTTACTGCTTTTCTCTCCTCAATGGTGAGGTTGGATGGGGGGACCTTAGCCTTTTAGGAATGCCCCCTGCTGGAGTACAAGGTGCAGCCTGTTCATACACTGTTTAGATTACAGCCTACAGTAACAGATTAGAGATCATATATTGATCTGTTTTTCTACATTCAAACAATGACAGCCAACAGAAAATAAGAAAAATAACACTCTTCTAGGCTTTGAGCATTTTCAGATAGATAAGTCAATCAGTTTAGAGGAGAAGAATTAATTACATCCATAAAGGTACATTTGATCATTTTTATCTAATCTCTCAAAGTACCACTCCAGACACGTGGTAAGGTATTTAAAACTTCTCTGATATGATTCATATTTTGTTTAACATGGAAATCACACATAGGAAGAAAAAATAACGCAGAGATGGAGCTGGAAGCACATCTGCTGTTTCTCCTTCATAGAGAAATTTTGGTTGCGCAAACGGCTCATCAAGATGACTATACACATCGGAGAGAACCAGCCAAAGGCTTCATGTCTGAGCTGGCTTCAGACAAGCGGCAGTGGGGTAGCAGAGGCCAATGGGCAGATCACCGATTTGCGATATGGCATGTGCAACTCCTGGAGCCCCGCAGATGGAGGGACGAACACAGAGCCCAATCTGCCCGCCCATGGAGCGAAAGCTGTCTGCAATTAAGTTATAGTGTCTGCATCTGGAACCCAGTGTGAGTCAGACTCAGATGAGGAATATGTTGTCACTAAAATGGTCGACTAGTGGACGTGTCAGAATTAGAAACTTACCGAAGTGTAGTTAGCATCTTTGAGTAAGCTTGTAGCTGTCATTGGCCAATGGTTTTGATGGCAGCATGTTTTCTCTCTTTACTGACTGTCCACTCTGAGCTGGATATTTCAGGTTGCTTTGCAGGTGTTGTGTTGAAGTTATTCTCCTATCGAATAGCGTTTCACATATTGGTTTATAGTTTAGCGACGTACCAACTAAAGCTGCCCGAATACGTTTGAAACTCAGAATGCAGAGAGGTACACATATATCTCCTCTTTCAGGAGAGGAATGTGAAAACACCTCTCTAGTGACAAAATTTGCTCAGATACAAGTCACTACAGTCAATGTCAGACATTTTAGAGGACAGGAACAGAAGAAAAACACTTTATTAAGTGGAGGGGGGAATTTAAAAAAAAACCTGAATGTTTTCCTAAATGTGATACCCTTGTGGTTTCAATGTAAGGTTGCAACAGTGTAATATTTTATCGGTATGATATCCTTCTCATAATATAGTGAAACTTCAACCATTTTAAAAATGAAAGCATGTGTAAAAAGCCTCCCTTTTGTAAATTAATTAAATGCATATTTCAGTACCTTTGACAAGGTATACATATATACAAATACAATTATTATTATGACTCTCAATTTTCATACCACAGTATTCAGTGAAACCACTATATTAGTGCAACCTTATTTTGATCCCTTTATTATTTTAGTTTATATTATACTTAAATAGTGCATATTTTAAACATAATTGTATTGAATTAAATTGACTGACATAGCAGGAGAACTAGCTAGAGTCCGGGCGTAAAGGAAATAGGGAATCAAAAGACGCCTGTGGCTAATAATTGCCCCTGGCCATCTCACAGGTAAATCCCTGTCTTATGGAGGTCTCTTTCCTCAAGTTTGAGATAGAAAGTTATGAGTTATTGTGATTATGCACTCCTAGGTAAATCTATTTGAAGGTATATTACATATAACTGATGTATCAGTATAAATCTAATGCACAACATGACAGTTTTTCATTAGACAGATGAGATGGTTTTACACCTCTGATGGATGCGAGATCTGTGGCTAGGCTTTAGGGCAGCCATAATGACCAAACAGTGAGTGTGCACTGTTCCAGGCCACAGCTTTTGATTCCCTATACAATCCCACGGTGACACCGCATTCCCTGTGTGCAGAAGTTATATCAAGGTCGTTTCAAATCACCCCCGTCCCCATTAAAGCGACAAGTTCAAACCTGATGCATCCCTGCACTGAAGAGGAGGACATAAATAAGATTGGTTGACGAGTGAATATAAAGCTTCTCAGTGGGTGGGGGTGTGGTGTGTGTGTCTGTGTGTGTGTGTGTGGCGGGGATGGGGAAAGAAAATATTTTTTCACCCTTTAATGGAGCCGTCAACAATCACTTTTCAGCAGAGAGATCGTGTCACAAGGCGGATGGCGGTTTTGTGGTCTAAGGCGGAGGGGAAGCATCATTACCATAGAAAACATTACAGCAAACGACGGACATCCAAGCCATCAAAGATGATCATCTCATAAATTCCATGCACTGTATAATAGGCCTGTCACTCTTGAAGGCTGAAGGGAGAATAATGCCCATGTCTGATTTTTTATCTTCCACTGATGATTACGGCTAAATAGGCCTCAGCTTGTTTAGCTAATGCACACTGCAGATGCAAAACCACAGTGTGGTGGGCAGCTTTTTGATGGCCACTGTCCGAATCCATATGTCCCTTTCAATCTCCCATGTCTTATCATTAAGCCAATAATTTGATGAGCAATTAAAGCAAGGCTGCTGTAAACAACCACTCAGCCAGCTTGATGTGTGGCACATCCAAGTGGGAGAGACCATGGCCCTGCAACCGCTGCTTAAATGCCAGCGCTGGGTAATCAGCCATCAGCAGAGATCCTGGATGGTCAGTTATGACAGCGGATACACACTGTAGATGTTTATGGCTTCACAAATCCACACACAGCCAGGTAAGCATACACACAAACATGCACATGGGCTGAATAACAATAAGATGTTAATTTAGAACAGAGCTCCGGCTAAATAAGAGACAAATGCCTTAGGTAGCAAGTCTCTCCTTGTCTTAAAGGTCAGTAATAATGTCTTAGTCTCTGAAAACACGCACTCTAGACAATGTTTTGGAGGGAATATTTCTAGCGGGAGGGGAGCATTAGACAGGCAGTTTTCCCCCTTCTCGTTAATTACATGATTAAGCTCTGCTAAGGTTAAAGACCCATTCAAAGACCTGCATTGCTAATTGGGACACAAGTGATGCTGCTGTCTGGACTTCATCGCCTCTTAGTATTCCCCTCTCTGTCTCACACACACACACACACACACACACACACACACACACACACACACACACACACACACACACACACACACACACATACACACACACACACAGACACACACACACTTAATAGTGTATCATGTGAAGGAACAAGTCATTCTACATTTTAATTTTGTGAGCTCGGAAACACCCTATTGTGGCACCACATTTAGCACAAATAAACATTTAGCTAATGCACCTACCCAGCAGTGAGTGCAGCAGTCGGATCATTTCTACAGTAAACTCACAGTTTTAAGCGACCTATACTGTGAGGGTCTGACAAACAAAATGTCTCTTTCACTGAAACTCTTATACAAGGATGTGCGCTGTGGAAGTCAAAATTGGGCCAGTGAAGTATGCATATACAGTGAATATATTTATATATATATATATATATACAGAAATGTTCAGAAATACTGGATATCATGGCTTATTGTTGTTTGGAAGATTATACAGTAGCTAAACTAATATAAGCTAAGGCAACGATACAGCTTCTGTGGTCTTATATCTAACGTTAATTATAGCTCTTAGTATATCAATAGAGTATTATGGGTTGTCGTTCTGTATTTTATCCATATAATAATGGTACTCTGTCACTGATGTTACCTGAATGTTTACCATAGCTATGGCAACAACAACAACAAGCAAGCATTTCAATTTCAAAGAATAAGCCATAAAGATAGAATTTGGCACTTTTGAACATAACAATTACAACTACCAACAGTTAAACCCTTCAGGACCTTAACAATGTGTTGTCACAAGTTAAAATATCAAATCAGAAGCATAAATCCCTCTCTCACACAGCACCATCCTCATAGCTGCTTCACTGTTAATGGAAACTTCCGTAGTATTTACACTATTTTTCTTACTTTGAATTTAATACATTTTCGCATTTTTCTAGTAGACTTGCTAGTTTTTAAGTTCATGAATCTGCAAGTTTTTTCTTGTAGATTTACCACTTTAATTTTATTTATCTGCGACATTTTCTTGAAATATTAACCCCCTTCCCCAGGGCCATATTTTTATTTTTATTTTCATACTTGGCCCTAATACGCTGTCGTATCTCTGAAATGGTACAGCCCTTAAAGTTCGTGACTCCCGTTTTTGTTTGGGAATTTGCTCTCTTTAGCCTTTTCTCTGAACTTGAATAGCAATATTTAGCCTGCGATATTAATCTGTCAATGTTGAGGCATGGATAAACAAGTAAGAGACAACATGAATCAGGCACTAAAAAATGGAGGAAGAGAAAACAGAGAGATGAGGCTCTGCATCCCTTGCTGGTAAGTCTGTGTTTAATTGTTGTGCGAACATAGCTCGTAGCTTGCTCAAAGCTAACGTCAGAAAGCTAGGCTCGGTTACCTAGCAGTTGGATTTGATGTAGCTCTGAGACTAAAATTATATAATCTAGATTTCACAATGCATGTGACACATTTGCAAAGTCGACAGTTGTAAACTTTAGATGACAATTGTAAGAACCTGGGCGCCTTATATGAAGTCAAAAACATTCTAGTAAGCAGTCCGTGCAGAGTGCACTGCCACAGTCCAAAGCTTGTCTGCATACAGTGACACAACAGGATTTCAATTCAGTTCAATTTTATTTATAGTGCCAAATCATAACAAAAATGATCTCAAGACACTTTACATATAGAGTATAGACCACACTGTATGACTTTTTTGATTAGTGACCAGAGATTAGAGGGGCAGATGAATTTACCAATAAATAAGATTAGTGAGAATTATTTCAGAACTTTTATTCAAGGCATTTGCATGTAATATATCTGTTACTTAAAATAGGCATGCATGCAGTTAGCAGAATGCTGGAAAACACACAGTACATCAATATTTAAGTTAATTGTATATGTTCCAATAATTAAATATAATGTAAAAGTTTTCTTTTCTAATTCTCCTATCATTGTAAAATACACAGGCTACTAGATAGCTATGACATAATAAAGTGCTTTAAAAATAAACAGAAGCCTCAAGCTGATGCATATGATAATCATTTAAGTCACGTGTTATCTTATTCTGAACAGTAGTGTGACATGATATTTTTGTCATCAGAAAATCCAAATGTTTTGGTATTTTTATTTATTTTTGCCAATCACATTTTTTTTGTTTCAAAAATATTCACAGGGTCAATGCTAAAATGTGTTCAAGGAGTAACACACCATCAGGAGGAATATTCAGATGAATGAGCAACCATCCACAAGCAAGTCAACAACCACAGCAACCTAAACAACTCCAGCAACTGTCCATCGTGTGGCTCCAGTTCAGTAAATGCTGTGATGAACCATCCTAAAGTTCAGCTACACAGACATTTCCCCGAGTTTTATGTTTTATATATTACTTCATTTATACATTTTTGTAGTTATATGTTTATTTAATGACAATTTTAAACATCTAATAAATAAAATTTGAGTGGAACTTTTTTTTCTCCATTACCATTCTGACAGTTTATGCTTAGGGCACCCAAAAGCTTAGCAGCGGCCCTGTATATACATAAGAAATTAGTTAATGTTTTCCATGATAGGGTTAGTAACAAATCAGAGACGGTATGTAAATCTGACTGATTCTTAATGATAGGGAATGAAGGCCTATTAGCATATTTACTAGAAAGAGCACTCTCATTTTTGATTGGTCTTAATTATTTTTTAGAGATTATTAACTCTAAATAAAGAGGGTTTTTTTTAAACAAAAATGTAGTTTAGTTTAATCCTTTTTTCAGCCTGAAATTGTGACTGCAGTTGACCTCTCAGGCTGCCACAACAACACCCAATAAGATCAGACGGACTGCGTTGAAGTTTTTTGCTGAGATCCCCTGATCATAATTTTAGGCAACTTAAATACGTATATTAACATATTTATCCTTCCTCTTCTCTAATGTAGAAGCCAATGTCTAGAAAGATTTCTAACGATAAACGTGGAGGCGTCGAAACAGACAAAGAGTCGATAGCAGGCCTATTCAATTGGCGTCCAGGGGACCACATCCTGAAATTGATCATTTATATTGGATTACCACTACAGTGTGTTTTCAGTGTGTGTGGAGAAAATAGACCAGACTTTTGCAAATATTGCTGGATTGGTTAACATGGGTGCTGAAGGAAGTGGGCTCTTGTCTGCATGTGCCCATCCATATTATATATATTTCTTAGAAAAAGCCAAGCAAGTCTCCTTTGCAAGTTTCTTTGTGATTGTGTTTTTAAAATCACATACTTATTCCACGTACTTGCCAGATGTGTCTAAGCAAAAGAGACTAGCAAAAACAAAGCAGACGGGTTTGAAATATGTTGCTAAAAATGTCTGGCCCATCTACATTTTGTTGTTTTAAAACCTGGCCCAATTTAATTTAGAATTGAATAGCCCCCGTCCACAGCCATGTTGCTGTAATTACACTCTCACGTGTAAGTAAAAATCCTGTGCATAGACAGAGCAGTGAAAAACTTTATATGACTTGAATATAAGAGCGTGTTAGAGCACTGGGTATGTATGTATGTAAGGATGAAGAGGAGACCTCCATGGGGACATTTTTCACACACAAAAAAGAAACGAACAATTGAAATGAAGCCTGCCCTTACTTCCCCTTAATCTTTTTTCACGCTTTCTGTGAAGTCTTTTGACATCTATCAACTCTTCACTACACTTTTGTTACAGGATGTCTCCGCTCACACCGTAGAGAAATAGAGACATTTCCAACATAGATGAATGGCTGGAGCGGAAAGTCCGAACAAATGAGGCCGAGCCACACAGACTATCCTGGGACTTAACTGTAACAAGCACCATGAAAGGCCCATGTGGCCCAAAGAGCTAGCACCTATCTGTGCGGAGCAGAGACTCTAATGCGGTGAGCGGGAAATTAAGTTCTTTATTAAAACATAGTAAGAAAATCATAAGTCGCCTGTACCCACGTCCCCTTCCACTGCTTCACTCGAGTCCAAGACAGAGACAAATAAACTCGTGTAAATGGAGCAGAAAGCATTCAGTGGGGGAAGACGAATAGGGCACACACTCGCACAGTTTGGGAATTCACTTTTATCCCTCACTATATAGAAATAGCACCCCTCGCCTTATCCTCTCTCTCTGTCTCTAAGGCGCACTGAGAGATGGTGATCTTTTCAAAGGTCACTTGAACCATTTGTCTTATCTCAGAGTTTCTTCACTAAGATGGCAAGCACAAAAGAGAAACTTTGCCCCGGGCTTTGGCTGTGTACATTTCATAACCATTCCATAACCCGAGAAACACAATTTCTCTCTTTGGCAATAACGTCTCGCTCTGATATCAAATTATGATGAACTAAATATAGCATCATTGATTTTTTCCCCCCCCTTCAACAAGCCATCAGCAAAAGAAAGGTTGTAAACAATACTATAAACTACTTCATAAATAATTAATGCAGACCCCTGATGGTTGACTACACTGATGTGACTGGCTGCGTACTTCGACCAGAGTTTCACTCTAGCTTTTTTTTCTATGCCGCCATGACTTGCCCTTTTCATTTCTACAGCCGTGTCTGTAAACATGAACAAGCCACAGAGAACAACGGGGATCCCGGTTCGCTTAATAAAAATTAAATGAGAAATTATTGTGGACCGTTACTGCTGCCAGCGTCCTACTGCGAGCACTACTTGAGTATTTACCTGCTATTATGACAAACGAGTGCTGATTATTACCCAGGGTGCACTGGGGACAGCAGTCATTACCGCTACTTCCTGTTTCTGCTGCAGTTAGCCGGTCGTCCTTTGTTATTCACTAAACACCTGTGCTGGACGCCTCAGGCTTTGGCATGGAAGGATGGGAAAATTAGTATCTCTAAAGAGGAACAGCTTCAGACTTATCATCAGAACAGAATGAGGTACACTATAAAACACACTGACTGCAGTGGAAACACATTAGCCCTACTAATAAATGGCTTAGAATTTAAATGATTTGCTGTTTGTTCTACAATAATTTAAAGTCTGTAATGAAGTCTATTGTATCAGACTGTTAAATATGTCTAGATGTCTACAAAGCTATATATGTATCTATATATATCTATCTATATATATATAGATATATCTATATATATATATATATATATATATAGCTTTGTTTAATTAAAAGTCCAAAATCTAAAAATATTCATTTCACAATGATATTAAATAGAGATAAAAAAAAAAACAGCATTAAACTTACATTTGAAAGCCCGGCTGTTTAATAATTCACTTAAACTGAGATTTCACGTTAGCACAAAGAAACTTTACTCCTTCGGCAGATGAATGTGAAAACATCCTTCAGTGTCAAACTCTGCACATACATCAGTCTCCGTGAGAAGTTCAAACATCCAGGTGAAGAAACAAGTAACAGCATTTGTGAGCAGAGATTGGCTTTTAAATGACGAAATTGACTAATTGTTTCTGCTTTAATGTTGATAGGCAGACAAATCACATTTATGGGTATTACATTTCGGTGTTAAAAATAAGATTTCAGGGCAGGTCGACCTCCAGCTTACCCCTCTCCCAGAACTCTCTCAGTGAAGCAGGCCATGATGACAAGACGCCTTCAATTAACCTGCCGCACTCTGACCAGTGACATTCAGGCGCAGCCACGACCTGAATCCCAAACTAGCTTTAGAAGTGTTTTACTTCTAATTGCCACCTTCCCCGGGTAACAAGAGTCTGCAAGTGAAAGGAGCACTGGCACACAAAGGGCTTTTTATCAGATGCAAAGAATGCTTTCACTGCATACAGTATGTGCTGTATGTACATGGTGTTTGTGAACATGTTGCCCACCTCACATGAAGTTCCCCACAGTGCTCCTGGCAGACTTTACTGCTCTCACAGCAGCTCCAAAACTGAAATATTCCTCTTAAATAGATGTTTACAGCACATGATTTATTTTGATAGTTCTATGCCTGCTGTTGGGAATAGTGAGGCTATGTTATGGAAACAGAATATTCTTACAGCTCTATCTGTTACATCCAGACACGTTCCCTTCTGTTTTCTCTTATTGATTTTGGCTGCTAGTGCCACCAAGTGGCCGGACCGTCTTGCATTACAGAGGATAACACTACAGTCTCCTCTCCTTTTCATCTCGGACGGCTCAGTCTATGTGCTGGACTGATTTGCCATAAAGGGAGTCTCTCTGCCTTTTTAAATGGTCAAGGCAGTTCAGTGGATGTCATCTACAATTCATCTATATCACAGGTTGAGGATTCATGCGTATGTGTGTCAGTCGCTCAAAATTACTTTTGGGGCTGGTGATAGATGTGCTGCTGATTGTTGAGTAGCCGCTAGATTGAAGAGCAGTCCACCCACATCACCCGCACTCTTCCTCTCACTCTTTTCAGGCCTCCGTCTCTGGGGATGTAGAGGTGGGCAAGGAATGCAAGTGATATATGAGCGAGCCTGAGAGAGATGAGAAGGACCTGCCATTCCCTGTCAAGAGGGGACGTTGCAAGGCGAGAGGTTACGCACATTGAAATGCCATTTTCTGCAGTTCACTACCTCACTTGTGCCGCTACCTCGGAGGCCAGAATGAAAAATACGACTTATGAAAAATGGCTCCCATTACAGGATTGACCCCAGCTGATCTTTGCCATTGACCCCCACATCTTATAAGTGTGACCCCGCTGCAATGCCTCAACCTTTCCACTCTCCACTTACACACACACACACACAGACACACATACACACACGCGGAAACACTCACACCCATTTACTTCTTTTTTTCCTCCCGCGGGTGCCTTTAGATTAGTAATGACCATCTAGCTAGCTGCCAATAGGACCGTGGTGAGTATCTACTGCTAGCCCTTTTCTAAATCAGTGTAAATGGCTTCACACCAGAGGAAAGGAAATTAATCTAACACTAATCACTAGCATGGACTACTTAACAGGTGGGATACACCAGCTGGAACTGGATCTATGCTGATGAGTAATTGACATATTACCACCGTTACTGCGTGTTTACCAGTTTTGGGGGAGGGTTACTTTAACACATAATTGGTGAAAGTAATTCACTCTTCTTCACTGACTCTTTTTTTTTTTGCAGAAGTTAAAGGTATAATGAGATAGTTGCTGTAGCAATATGGCTTGTTCTCCCAAGTGTGCTGTTATTGTTGGAAAAATCCCATTCAAGGCTATTGCTGTTTTGAACAAAAGAAGCCAATTTTACACATATCAAACACACATGAATGGTCTGTTTTACAATAAAGGTCCCGGGTTGCCATTTTAATTTTTTTGTTGTTGTTGTTGTTTTAAATTTGCGTTAAAAAGTGAGAGTTAAAGGAGCTGTACAGGATATTAATTACATTAATATAGCAGTAAACATAGTATATTTGCTTTGTAATGATTTAATGGAGTAATGGCCTCCTGAGCAGAGAATGAAGTCACTCTTCCTCTGTGTGTGTATACTTTTACTTTTGGTCTATCTTGCTACTTTTAATGTTCTGTTAGTCTTGCCTTTATGCAGTTTTATTGTTCTTTGTTCCCATTGTGTGCAATGTCAGGAAATAGCATGTTATTATCCTGCTCTCCACACAATCAAAATGAGAAGAGAGCTGTTTAGAAAAAAGCATGTAAACACCTTAATATCACTTCACATAATGTAAAAAATATGAACATAATTTCAGGATTATACCTGTAATTACAACTCTGACTGTTTACTTCCTTTAGTTATGTCTGGCAAGAAGACATTTGGAGTGACAGTGGAGGATATAAATACAAAAATTTAAAAATATGATCTGTTGAAAAGAGATTCTTGGTTTTTCATTATATCACCAGCAGTATTAAACCTTTTATAATGATAATAAATGGGTTTCCAATAATAGATTTCCTTTTGGAACACAATTCAGCTCAATAGTTTGATTCTATTCAACACAGCTGTTTTCAAGGTCTGTGCAAGCTAGTCTGAATGTTCCAACGTTGAACACCCAAAACTAAAAAAGGCAGAACACAAACATATCTTCAGGACAAAGCTGGCCAATCTCAATTTCACTGGTTCATATAGGCCACGTCAAACAAATATGTTAACGTTCCTGCCAGTGGCCTTGCTCTTTGTGAAATTGAGATGAGTCAACTTTGAAGATCAGCGTGTGCTACCTTTTTCTTTGGGTATTCAACATTGGACCTTCATGTACTTTTATTTAGCACAACAAAGGAACACTGGGAAGGTGCATCCTCTCAAATACCTAACTATTAGTTTGAATGTTGTCTTTTAAAGTTGACAACATTAAAAAAAACATTTCACAGCTAATTAAATGAACAAGAATGTTTACATAATTGCCAGGGAAATGTTCCTTGGTTTCGTCCTGACCTCATGGTAATTCTCCGGCTGCCTGCATGTAGCTGTATACATTGTGCGGGGGATTTTTAAGACTGAACATTGAGACCAGTACAGCTTGGAGAGAAGTGGCATAAGCTTGTCCGCCCACTTGAAAAAAAAAAAACATTTTCCTGCTTCTCACATTACATAAATAACATTCAGATAAACACAATATATAAATAACCAATGGCCATGTTTGTGTGATGGGGATCAAGATGATCTACTGATCTACGGTATATTAGCTCTGGTATCCTGCTATTGGTAACTACAATAGCAACAATTGACCATTTTCTAAACTATGCCTGAAAAGCGTCCTGTTATCGCATCACACATATGCAGTTAACAAGGACATCATTTGTAACTTTTTCAAAACAGTGGGTTAAAAAAACAAGTTTCTTATAGTATTTCTAAGGGGCAACCGTCAATTTTGCCAGCTAAAATGACTGCTGTCTGTAGCTAATTTCATCAGCTGTAGCTAGCAACTAATTGAGCTAACATTAGCTTCATGAGATGGTTAAAAACTTTATCATTCACTTACTTTTTAATGCATGTTTCTCTTTTTAAAACATACATTTTGTAAGATTTAAAACATACAGTTGTAAGACGCATC
Source organism: Echiichthys vipera (assembly GCF_963691815.1). Lineage (NCBI taxonomy): Eukaryota > Metazoa > Chordata > Actinopteri > Perciformes > Trachinidae > Echiichthys > Echiichthys vipera. Next base: position 14,772,323 of record NC_139845.1, on the reverse strand, counting down.
ATAAACATACATAAACATGTGATGGCAACTAGGCCTGAATGATTTTCAAAACATATCTTACTCTGATTATTTTGACTGATATTGCAATCGGGATAGCCTATGGTATGCAATCAAAGTTATTTTCTTAAGTCTATAAAATATGATGTGTAGGCCAGGACATCTACTGTATGTAGTACAACAATATTTCATTTTAAAAAATTTGAAATTTTGATTAATTGCACATCCCTAAAAGCAAGACGCTAAAGATGTGTGTTCAAGCGAAATAGTTAGCATCCTCACCAGATTGATGATCCATGTAGAAGAAATAAGGAGGTTTATTCTTTAGTGTTGAGCTAGTGAGTCCTAGTGTATGATGAGTGTGAAGCAAAGGATATGCTATCTTGGAAAATGTTGGAAGGGGATGCTGGAGTGTAATTTCCCCAAATCTAATAAAGAGCTGGACGAACCTAAAAACAAACTACAAACTACTACATTGATACTGCAGGGGTCCCTCCAGGACCGGAATTGGACCCCCCTGGTTTACTGTATGCTTATTGTGAACAAGACTTGTCCTCTGGTTATTTATTTGCCATTAAACAAGGTTTAACGCTCATATTTGTTACCAAAATAACATACACTTTAACAATCTAATAATATATATATAATATATACAATCTTTGATATTCTAAAAATATACCCAGGTATTTTTCTTGCCACGCCATCTCTATAGAAGGAAGTTTATGACTTTAAGAATTTAGACCTCCTCTTGGTTAATCAAGCCCTAATCAGCCTTCAATGTATATGAATAAATATAAGCCAAATGACTTTAAATGATTGTGTTAAACGATGCCATTTAGCACATTATTACCACACGTGATGTGGGATTAAGACATGCTCTGCAGAGACAGTCATGTAAATAGAAGAGCTATTTTACATATTTAACATATTAGTGATTGTTTATAAGAGACGCGCCATTATTAGTGGAGACGGAGACTGCACTCATACTGAGAAATCAAGAATGCAGTGATGTTGTTACACATTTATGCAAAACAAATCTGATCAGAAGTAACCTCCAGGCAGTGATACAAAAGAAAATGCGTTGTGGGAGGAAGGCGAGCAAATATTTGATCAAAGTTAAGAAGGATGTCTGCGTGTTTTGTTTTTCATCTACACCCAACTTTGCAGCCTGGCAAAAACATCCACCAATCAAATATATTCACATTTCTATGTACAGTAGCACATTCTGTTCTGCCAGGAATAGATGTTAGTTGTCATCACTGTGGAGGCAAAGAAAATCATTTAACAATTTGATTACAGTTGCACTGATGGACGCTGTGGTGCTCATAGAACATCATTTATTTCCACAACATTTTATTAGCAACTATTAAAACATTAAACAGTGGGTAGCTATTTAAATTAATTTTTGCTGAAAGACTGCAGCTAGAGCACTGATAAAAAAAGGGACCCAGTGCAGAGCTAACTATGGTTAAACAATAGTGGATAGAGTGAATAGAGTGAATAGTACGAACCATGATGTCGAATTAAAAGTGTAATTCCACATCACCATAAAAGGGTTTTTCTTCACCACAATAGCTGCTATTTTGAGTACAACTGACTAACCCAACCCAACTTGAATCTCTCATATTTAAAACTCATTAGATTTTCCAACGCAATAGTTGAAAATTACCTTTTGCAATTCAAATCCACAATCTAGAACCCTAGAGAGATAATTTTATCATCTCCCTATTCATCTGCAGCACTGTCAACAACACTTTTGCCACCCATGGATGTTACAGTATTAAATACATAATACAAACCCACAAACCCTACAACTCAAAGCCTTGAAGGTTATAATCAGTGGGTGCTGACATTCTGTCATGCTTTTCAATTAAAATAGTCATAACAGGTCAGGGTGACCCTGGTTAGCAAATCTCAAATGCTTTTTTTAGATTAGACCTCTATTTGACCTATATTCTGAAAAGGATCGGACAGTGCCAGTAAATATTTTCATTATGCACATGTTCCCAATGTTTTGCAGTTATGTCCTTTCTTTATTCCACGAAATCAACTAAAGGGTTGGATTTGTATTTAATTTAATCAAAGAACATTTTTTTTTTACAAGAGTGGAACATGTGTTTCAAGCAAAAGCAAAAGGTCATCCATTTAGAGAGCTAGGTAGCACAAAGCATTGATTTAACGTAATTGCTGGTATTATGGTTTTGAGTGATGTAGAAATGGTTTCTTCTAAAAAACAAAATTGACAGAAGGTGAAACTGTATGAAGGAACAGAATTATTTTCCATCGTGATCAAGCTTTAATATTTCCATTGCATGAATGGAGTTTTAAAGTAGGAGGCTTTTTTTTTTTAACAATAATCTTAAAAGCATCAGATTTTAGTAAATAGTAAAAGATCTGAATCATCAGTCAGAGACCCCATAGTCGACTCGATTGTTCAAGTCGAAAAAGGCTCTGAGATAACATTATCTTCTGCTTAGAATAGGTGAATTTACAGCTCACAGTGACTTTATATGATATAGTCTCTGCCATTGTTTGATATCTAGTGTTGGCAAAAATTTCTAAAAAGGCTTTTGCATATTGCTGTTCCGATACGCATTATAACATGTAGCAAGGGGCCTCAGATTCAGATAGGACCACTCTACCAGGAGAGTTAACAGGGGGCTCAGTTGGAGGGCAAACTTGACTTGTTTACTATATTACCTGAAAGTGGCTATCACCATGTACGTCACACCAAAAATCTAGCAGTTCAATAGAGAATCGCACTACGACCTGCAGCCCTTTGCTGCAGGTTGGAGTCAAACCTGTGGCCGCTGCCTCGAGGACCTTCAGCCTTTTTACATGGGGCGACTGCTCTAACCACTCAGTCCCCGGCCGCTCCCAGTCTGGTCTCTTTGCGTTCATTTGACAGACTGCTCCCTGATGTTAGCTCGGGCAGGGACTAGAGTTGTTTGAATACCGATACCTGTATCAAGTCATGAGTAGAGAATGAGAACAGGTTACAGAGGCTCAGAAACGTTGACATTCAACATATCTGTGGTTTGCAGAAACCTACAATGCCAACATTTTATTCTGGCTTGCAAACATGAATAAATGCCCCTCTTTAATCCCCAGTCTCCAGGCTACTCGACCTGCCACTAACACCGGTCTTGTCTCGTGCTGTTCCCTCGTTATCACAGCCAGCTTGCCTCTCCCAAATGCCCTTCCTCCATTTCATGTGGTTTTTAATACACCACCTGCCTTCAGATGCCCACCTTGCATCTCATTACCACTTTAGAAAACACTTTGCCAACCCTACGGCTTTACTCTCAACATAATTTAGGGATTTAGCTAATTCTCTTTTCCAGAATGACTTGGTGACTGTAATGTGATTGAGCTTATTAGATCAAAGACATTTCAAGCTATAAATAATAGCACATGTGTTGGTTGGGACCAAAGATTGGACATGTGAAAGGGATATATTGGGGAAAATTTAAAGTAAATGAGACAGATTAAAAAACATTTTAGAGGATTACAATAAGTAGAACATATCACTCATATATTCTATATACTTCCATATATCTGGACTACAAAGTGGTCCTGTGAATCTGAACAAGTCTAGTCAAGAATAATGGAAATTATTTAAAATGTGGCTGGGTTGTATCAACTACGAGGTTAATAAGCATAATTCTTGTTTAGGCAGCTGCTTTGTTGATCAGTTGCCTCCAACTAAGCTTTATTTACTGATAGTTCACTGTATTATAAAGGTACCCTATACCTCTGTTATTGTGCAAATGAGCTGGAGAAAACAGCAAGCAAGCAAACATGGTACATGTATTAAAAATGTGTTGATTTTTTTGAGCAAGGAAATGCTATCAACAAAACAGAATGTAAACATAGATTTTCTGTTTATAAGAAAGCTCTCAAATGAAAATCAATGCCTCAAAAGCTGCATCAGTTTCTTCTAGCACAACACACATCAATCTCCAACCACAATGTAAGCAGCTGAGTTGCATTGTAGATAATGTAGGACAAAGAAGAAAATAAAAAAGACGTTATGTGTTTTTCCTGCATTTTTTTTTTAAACTGTTCATCGTGTTCTGAAAATAATAAAGAACTCCAATGCTAAATCAATGGAGTACACTTTTAACGATTGCTCTATCAAAGAAAAATCGGATATTTTCCTATTAAGCACTAGTTACGTTTTTAAGGTTTCATCATTTACATTTTACTGTGATATTCTCATACTGCCACTTATTGAAGCCACTTCCTTTGTTGATTCTAGTACATAGTTCAGTGTCCAATTTGTCAGCCTACTTCCCAATTTCCACTATGCATGGTAGAATTCTGCTGTTTAATGCCATATGGGTGGTGTGTGTCTCTTAAAATAAGTTGTAGTGAGGATTAAGGGGAGGGTGATATGTCTATTAACTTCCAATTAAAACGTATTTTGTCAATGCCAAATTATTTGGGTCATTTTCTTGCCCTTTCCTCTGAAAAATATTGCTTCTACCTGAAACATGAAGAAACAGCCATTTCCAAGGAGAATACATTTTTACCCTATTGGAGGGACAATTTTTCTCTTATTCTAGGTCATTCTCAAAAGGTGGTCAAGAGAGAAATAAAAATCCCTCTACTCCTACACCATTCATCCCTGGCCTTGAGGTACAAAATGCTGCTTTCTACAGTGCACTTTATATACATTTTTTCTTCATTTCAGTTAATGAACTGTGCACTGTGCAAATATGCAGACTGGGGTCAGTACACAAAGGTAGCAGCATTTTTCATTACGTCTTATTTAGGGTGAAATTAAATAAGAAATACTTCTCACTAGTTGATTTGTTTCCTTGCCCAGTTTACAACACTTCTTTTCTCCGTGATTTGAATTCTAAACCCCAGAAACATGAACTAGAGCGGCTTGCAAGTGGGTATTTTTGAACATTATGCACTAGACCTCCCATTGTCTGAGTGGGATGAAACTTGAGACAAGACACTGACAACACTTCTGACAACTAAATCCAGCATGTGGGTGAAGGCCTGTAAATCTTTAATTGGGAGATATTTCAGAGTTGTTCTTCAAGTATTTTTTTTTTTGTTTGACTCCTTACAAATTATCTTTTTTTCTCCCCATTGCATTGAGCCTGATTCTCCTACAAACAAATGTCTCCTCTCCAGCAGATTTGTGACTCTGATCCAGGGGCGTAATCTGTTAACGGCTTTGTCAACATCCCCGGCTGCCTATTCATGTTTATCGCTACATTCCAGGGAAGACAGGAGCAAAGAGGAGGAAGTGGGAACAGAGAAGGAGGTAAGAGGGAAGGACAGACAGCACAGTGAATTAAAGGGGGAAGAGAGAAGTGGGAGAGAGCAACGGGCAGGGGAGGAAATCACTCAATCTTTTCTGCGGAGGGAAAGAGGTATGAATATTCCAATTTTACCCTGCTCATTAGAGATGGCATCCTTTGGGGGAAAGTGCTGCTTGTGTTTGTTTCCAGCCTGATTATTTGCATGATGTATTCCACAGCTTTATATTCAGTGATGGGAGAAAGATGGCGTTCTGGCAGGCTGACAATGAGGCCTAAGGGGCGCAGAGGCAGGCACAGTCAGGTTTATTCAATGCAAAGTTCAAAGGCCGTGCTTCTTTACCCCAAATTAGTCACCATTTCACAGTCGCTGAAGCCCTCTTCCAACAACTCTACTTACTCGCAGAGCTCCTAAGCAAGGCTATTTTCTGAAAGGTTGGGCACACTGAGGGGGGGGGGGGGGGGGGGGTGCCATTTTGGGACAACAGCCTACAACTAACCATGAGGCCATGCCAACAACCTATGAGCTGGTCTCTACAATTCGTTTTTGGATTAACCATGAGAGTCATATCATATCCTGGTCTTTTGGAGAAGGTGGCTCCAGCTGAACCCTTTGGGCAACGCCACCTATCAGCAGCTAATCACGCATTTGGCGCCGAAATACATCCAGACAATCACATTGTCATTAGTACCGGAGCTGCAAATGAGTTTCAAATGGGCGAGCCGACAGGCTGCAACACAATCAGGCTTGCTGCTGTTCATTATTATTTTATTTGTCATTTATGTATCAAAGAGCCCAAACAGCAATTTAATGATGTTTTAGTGATGAAAGTGACATTTATTTGATGGTGGTGGCTGCTGTTGTTTTTGCAACTATACTCTAAAACTGAAAAAGTTTATCATACTGATCCCTTCAAGGCAGCAGCTTTCAATAAATGTATGTCTCAGACAGATGACAGACTGGCTTATTTTATTAGTACAACTTCTAATTACTTTAAATGCTGATATTTCATATTTCTAAGTCCTGAGTAGTAAAGTTGTAAACCTAATTTATGGTAAAAGTTGGCATTTTGGTTTGACTGCAGATATTCCATTACTTTACCTTAATTTTGCTGATGTTTTTATCTAAAGTGACTTGCACCAGGTGAATTCAACCATGAAGACATGCCACCCACAAGCGAGTACATAACATCCATCACAGCCAAACTGCTTCAAGGGCCTTAATGTTATGTTATTTTAGATGTGTTTTCCTGTCTTTTATTATGTAAAAATTACGTATTCCTACATATAGCTCCTTTGGTCTTTTATACATTTTCAGGGGAAAATTTTAAATATTGGGAACACTAAGAAGAAAAACAAGACCAATATGTAAAAATGACCTGTTCCTTACATAAATAAGAAAATAAATAAAAAAAGATTGAATGTGTTTGCTTAGTAAGTGGCAGTGTAATACAGCTCAGTGAAATTGTACCATATATTCTTGGCAATGAGTTTTTAAAATATATAGATTGCAGCATTAGTGCTGATACATTTAGTTGATTGTTAATCAATGGAAATCAATTATTTGATAGACAGATGAATCAGCACCTATCGAGTCATTTAAAAAAAAAAAATTTCAACCATTCTGTTGTTCTATTTTCCCAGATTTGAGGATTTGTTACTTTTCTGTTTTATTTCATTGTAAACTAAATATCTTGTGTTTTGGACAATGTTTAATAAAGCAAGACAATTTGAAAAAGTCAACCTGAATTTCAATGATTGTTTTTCTCAGTTTTATTAGTCTCATGGACCAAACAAATGACTGTTGAAGAAAATTGTAGAAAATGATTATTATTTGCGAACCCTAAATCACATCATATTGGCTATGAATGTTTTTTTTTTCCATGTTGCTTACTCACTTTTATTTCAGTCATATTTTCTCAAAAGCACACCATCAGGTCCTGGGGGACAATTAGACTTTTTTAAACTCATTTTGGACATCATGAAATGCAATGTTCCTTTTTGCTCTTTAGATTTTTCTGTTCTGTCATATGACTGGGCTGACATTTCTCTGCATTGGCTGGTTTGCGGACAACGCGCTCTTGACACTGACATTGTTTGAAAATGCGACGCCTTCAAGAATAGTCGCTACCTTAGTGGCTGCTGCTGGGGATATAAATAAAGATAATATCTAGGTCCACATAAACAATATGAGAGCGCGCCCACCTTCCATCTGCGGCAGTTGTTGCTGATGTTTGTGCTTTTGTTTGTGATCTCATTCACAGAACATGTTATTTGGGCATTTCGCTTCCTCACACCGTTTCATCAACTCCACTGGATACCTTTAATGTGCTGCATAATGAAATGCAGCAATGAGCATGCAACAGCTTTAATTCTATACAACACAAAGACGCAGTCGTGCTGCACATTGCATCATTGTGAAGCAGATTGTGCCTGATTAGGCTTCACACATGAGTGTGATGCTGTCTCAGCATGACATATACCTTCCCCTCGCCTACTCCACCCGCAACTATCTTTTTTTTGCCTCTCCTCTCCAGTTGACTCCATGCCTCACTTACCTTGCAGGAGAGCCGGCAGTCACATTAGCTCAGAGCAGTGACTTTGCAACTGAAACTCCCCCACCCCCCATGGTGCATCAGCTATCTATAGATTTTAGGAGACACACAAATTCCATCTGTTTGTGTTTCTGAGATGGAGGGAGTCATATAAATAATTCTGAACATATCCCCTTGCTAAGTACACATTTGATGTGAGCACATAACACCAATCCAAGATATAGTGGTGGGGTTTTGTTTGGTGGCTTCATGGCAGTTTATAAGTGACAGGCAATGAATCAGGGGAGGCCGAGGAAATAAAGAGAGCAAGACAAGAAGCAGAAGTAGAGGTTAAGAGGAGAGGTAGCTGCGATGTTGAGATGAGATGAGGCAAGATTGAGAAGTGAAAGAGAAACAGAAGAACGGAGGTTAAGAGGAAGCTGTGGAGAGCAGGGTTTAGTCAATGTTAAAATGATACTGAGGATGTCCATTGTTTTTGACTGATTTTCCTTTTTCCCTCCGTCAGATAAAATATAACGATTAAATAATAACAAATGATACAAAAAAATAAGGGATTAGATTTCCCAATCCTAGTTCCTAATAAAAAACTTTAATTCCATTACAATCTTATACATACTGAACAAAAACACAGATGATTGAGGGAATACAGAAGCCTAAGCGTGTTTTTTGTTTGTTTGTGACACTGTCACAAGGCAAATGGCTGTAATAAAAGTGATCAAAAAAATAAGTAATAGTATATCATAATAATAACAACTTTGTTTACTCATAATACATGCTCTAAGTGCACAGGCACGTGGGATGAGTGTGCACTTAACCAAGCAGATGTAACTGCGTGATAATCGGCTTAACCTGCTCGTGGGTTGGCCAGTGCCAATTATTATAAAAATCTAGTCTTCACTAACCACTGTTTAATAATTTCATTTTTAAAAAGCCTGAATAATAAAACATATGAAAATGATAACCTTATAAGACAATATATCCTTGCCCACTCCTACTTTTACTACTGTAGATGCAAAAGAGGTCAAATGTTCAGAATCAGAATCAGAAATACTTTAATAATCCCAGGGGAAAATTGTTTTTGTTTCAAACACCAGCTATACAAACATATATAAGCTATACAACATATTTAATAACAATAATATTATACAGATAACTAATTTGTAAAAACAGCAGTATAGTACAGTATATATACCGTATATAACTATATATATATATATATATATATATATATATAATATTAAATTTACAATAGTAATATACTATACAGGTCAAAAGTACCGTAAAAATGTGCAAAGAACAGATTGTTTATGATTGAGTCCATATTACAGAGAGGGGGTGACAGACTATCCAAGCGATGCATGTACAGTTTAACGACCACAGGCAGGAAAGATTTCCTGTGGCGCTCTGTGGTGCATCTGGGTCCAAGGAGTCTTCTGCTGAAGGTGCTCATCTGCCCGTTGTGATGTGTGATTAGAGACAACACTACCTGTCGGGATTTACACACTATGCAAGTACACAGCGTACAAAGTGTACTACATGTTAGTGTACCGACATAAAGCAACTTATGTAGACTACTGAAAGGAGCCCGATCTGGTGGTTTTCAAAACAGTTATGTAGGCCAGCTAGAATGCTAATGAAAGCATGCAACTCCCCGCAAAAAAGTTGTGAACGCGACCTAATTTCTCAGGTGTGTGTGTGTGTTTACGGGGTGGGTGGTGTGTTAGGCTAAAGCCATTCTAGGCAATGATGCACATTAAGCGCATCTGACATGCAGCTGTCAGTCTGACTCCCCATTATCCCACAGTACACACACACACACACACACACACACACACACACACACGCACTGGTAAGCTCCCTTGATCAAAGTCACTCATTCATGCCTCTTCCTTAGTCTCTCTCTTCTACCCTCTGTCACTTACACTCTTGGGAATCAGAAGGGGGACACACACCTGCGGCTGTAGATGGCCTCACTAAACAGGCTATTTGGATGCATTAGGGGGATGGCTTGTAATGCCTCTCTAATCACAAAGGCCATGCTAAGATCGATCAACAGATTGCTTGGGATGAATGCATCTAGGCTGCAGTCAAATCTAAATTAAAAATATGTCAGAATATTTGATTTGAATGATAATCATCCAACTGAGGTATTTTTTCACTGTGTATACATCATTCATTCATTTTCAACCGCTTGTCCCTGTCGGGGTCACGGGGCGCCGGAGCCGATCCCAGCTGACATCCGGTGTGAGGCCGGGTACACCCTGGACAGGACGCCAGTCGATCGCAGGGCACAAAGAGCAGAACAGACAACCATTCACACCTACGGGCAATTTCAGAGTCATCAATTAACACATGCATGTCTTTTGGAGGAAACCGGAGAACCCGGAGAAAACCCACCCAAATCCACACAGACACGGGAGAACATGCAAACTCCACACAGAAAGGCCCCAGCCAGGATTTGAACCAGGGACCTTCTTGCTGTGAGGCGACAGTGCTAACCACCACACCACCGTGTACCTTACTATCAACTGAGCACACCCATTTGGCTTTTTTTTTGGGGGGGGGGCTTCAATGAGATGTCACACTACCTGAGAATGACATGTACAAGACAGCCACGTCTCGATCTAGAGGGCTTGTGTGGAGTTTAACTGAGCAAGGCGGAGGACATGCCTAAAGACTCTGAAGAGTTACAGCCACGAAAGCACATAACCCTCAAAGTATCAAATCCGAAATTGAATTTTCTGCTCTGCCGCATGTTGGTTGTTCAGATGGAGACGGGGCAAGCGAGGGAAGGGTAAGGGGGGGAGGGAGTTCTTTTTTGAATCTCTTAACCTTTACGGCTTGTTGCAGTATCAAGCCCCGCGGACAAGATCGGACGCTGACACGTTTGTCGAGGGATGACAAATTAGCTGTCCTTCCACATGCCTGATTGCCTGACCTTTATTCACTAAGTGGTGGTGGTGGTGAGGGGGGTGACAGCGGTAAATGGTGCCTGTGTCGATGAGGGGGCCTGCGCAGGAAATGCACATTTCACCCTGTCAATTAGTATTCACAATGAGTATGATGGAAATACAATCCAGAGCTGAGCATCCCTAAGTTTCTTCTTTTGGACCATGTGTTTGTTAATATTTGGATTTAACTGTATAATGATCGCTGAGTCCGTACTTTATTATAAGCTTATCAGATACAAGAGATAGTGTTTTGGAACACTTCATGTAAAATAGAAACTGCTTGAAAGGGGAAGCCAGTAATTTCTTCTTCTCTCTGAATCTAAAACAATGTGCTCTCTCTGCTGAACTACTTCATGTGGCACTCAAGAATCCATCGCTTCAGAAAGTACTTGAAATACGAATAAGAGAAGAGTGTAGGTTCATACAAATCACACCAGTTGATTGTTGTGTGATTTGTGTGATACAAATCACACCAGTTGATTTTGAAAAAGATGTACAGTTTTGTTGTTAGTGTTCTAAAATGTCTGTAAAAAAGTGAAATAATGTGAACGGCTCATTATAATAAGTTCTGCAGATGTGATACATCTGTTAGAGCACATTTTGAGATGCAAAATATTGTTTTGTTTTCTTAAACTTAATCTTTTTGAGCCTTCTGTAACAGTCGAGTGAAGTGTGTTAGGCTGAAAAACATACATTTCAAATTCAGACCTTTTTAGCTGTCATATCTTTGTATCTACCTCTGAAGTAGTTTAGAGACTTCACAAGGTCAATGCATTACAAAAAAAATCTGATAATTTGTGATAATATTTTAAAAGCATGTCAATCCACTCAGGTAAAATGTCCAAAATAATAATGGTAATAATGCTCACATTTGTTTTTATTACTAAACTAAATATTGGAAACAACATGTTGTCAGAATGGTATATCTAATGCCATTCCATTGTTTGTTTAAAAATGATTATATCTGTATGACATTTCAGACTTTTAATGTTTTAAGGTAAATGCAGTACAGAATTAGATGACTCCAGGGTGATAAAACTGGTAATAGTGATTCCATAAAGTAATGATTATCCCATATGCTATATACATTTTATAAACATATTCACATACTGTATAGGCATTTTGAATATATGTAGTAATTAAATTTAAATGTTTCAATGTAATGTTGTATGTTTCATTTCTTTGGTTTTACACTGCTCTTGTATGAGCTGTACTCGGGAAACTGAAAAATGTGTGATCCTGAAACCCGGATAACAACACACAGAGGGAGAGTGACCTCATTCTCTCCTCAGGACACCATTACTCCACTATAACTTTACATAGCAAATATTTGTTTGCTGCTATATAAATGTTCTGAATGTTGAGTACAACTCAGTTGTGCAATAAAGAAAATATATTCTATTTCCATTGCTTTCCACTGGGTTTGGGACCATTCAATGTATGACGTACAAATGAAAGAGAAATTATTCCATTAGATAATAAAATGGAAAGTTAAAAATACTACACACACACACTTGCTATAAATGTTTAGCTAAAATACCACATTAGGAAAGTAAACAGCCATTTCTGAGGTACATATAGCATTTTTTCAAAGATTAAAACGTACTCTGAATATAGCTCAAGGTAAGAGGGGGAGGATGTGCTTATAATTGTATAATCATCCTGATCAATACACTTACTTGATGTGCAGGCGCTGCCTATTATGTTTACATAGGACCTGCTCACAGATAAATCCAATGCCTGCCCACAGATGTGTCTGCTGCAGAGGTCATACATTCACACACACAAAATAAAGGCCAGTTTCTATCTTGATCACGCTGAGCACGCTCCCTCATCCAACATGTTAACCATCAGATGGCCCTGACTGACAAGAATGCACTCCAGGTGTAGGTGAACATGAGCTATAGAACATCTGCTCTCAGACGCACACAAAAAACACGATAAAAGTCTCAAACAGGACATGCAGCTTCTATCTTTACAGTTTTTGCGCATCAAAGTTCAGCATCAGCTGAATCGACAGACAGCAAATTGGGATATGTTTATACTTTTATGTTTATACAAACTATTGACCAGGTTCAGGGAAACGAACCAGACGATTTGAACATCAGCTCTATTACTCATGTATTCATGTATCTACTTAAATGACACTGTAAAAAAATATCTGTGTTTGTGCTTGAGTAAAAGAGACAGTTGCAGCGGAGGTGTGAAATCACATAATTATTTGGCGGGTTGCCTCAACACAATAAAAAGTCAAGATTATGTAACTGAGTTTGAAAGCAACAAAAAGTGATGAGGGCACAGGGGACTGGAACTAAAATGTCACAGAGTTGAGAGTCACCAAAACAACACCATTTATTATTTATCTGATCCATGAAAACAACTCAACTCATTTATTATATATTCAATTTATAATTCTGATTAATTGTTCATGCAAACAGCACAAAATAAAATGTAATGCCTCATTATCTGCTTGTCAAAACCATTGTGTATTTTTATGTAATCTAAATATATTTTAGAACTAGAAAGAACTGCAGTTGAAGTTACAGGTCAACTAACAAGAATGGTGTGAAATTGGAGATCAGCAACACTGTTTGTCAGTATATAAAAGATGCACTGATCTAATACTGATATCGGGCCAAATTTATACAAAAAGCTGGATTGGTGAAAATCAGACCAATTAATTCACTTCGATGTTTATATACTATATACAGTACATTATATATTGGAATCTTAATCCTACATTTTGACCAGTTTGTTGGTGGATTAAAAAAGGTTTGCACTTTAACTGTAATTCCAGATAACTGTGAAGTTGTGTTTTTTTATCAAGTTGCTGGTCCAAAATGTATTATTTTATATCAAATATAATTCAGTAAATGTGTGTATTTTGTATGTATTTATTTGTTACATACTGTTTTCCAAAGTTAAGAAAGTAATGTTTGATTCAAGCCAAAAAACAATCCAACAATCCAACAAAAACAATAATGGTTAATAAAGGCTTTAAAACAAGTCTGGGGTCATGTTTGCTTATGAGCAAGAAAACATTAAAACTGCCAAATTCTCCTGTACAAAGACAAGGTGGCAAGGAGAAGGGTGATCCTTTACCTTGACTTGTCGCTGTCCTTTCCTTGTGCAAGTCAAAAGGTTTCGCTGCATACTCCTATGCTGCATGTTAAGCAGTTCCTTCCAGAGTAAACTTTGCCCAAGTGCATCTTCTCCCACCTAATTGAGTTAGAGGATGCCATCTCCTTTGAGAACAGGACATTAAGCCTCCCTCTCAGGGAATGGCGGGGGAAAGTAAATCGCTTTTAATTAGAATAAACCTAAAGATTAGATCTAGCCTTTTCCTTCCCAGTCATTTGCATAGCTGCTCTCACTGCGATCCAGGCGCCAGTGGCTGATGAGTGGGATTTGGAAATGAGATAGACGAGAGGTGCTTTGGTTAGAGCCACAACTGCTCAACAGGCGATTTGAAAATGCCTGAGGGTGATCCCATTTACTTTTATTGTGGGGCTGGACTTTATGGGTTACAATACATTTTCAATTAAAAATGTTAAAAAAATAAAAGAATGGAGTATTTTTTAAAGTGATAGTTACAACTCGGAGCTGTGTCACATACAGAGGTACGCCAATGACACAGCCATCGTTGGATGCATCAGGAGCGACAGAGAGGATGAGTACCGGAGTCTGGTGGTGGACTTTGCTCTCTGGTGCCACATTAACCACCTACAGCTCAACACCTCCAAGACGAAAGAGCAGTGATTTTGGGAGGACCAGTCCTGCTAGAGGGAGCTGAGGGGGAGGGTGTGGACTCCTGCAGGACTGCGGTCCTTCAACATCTGCAGCAAACTGCTGCGGACCGGCTCTGTGGTCGGCATGGAACTGGACTCGCTGGTGGCGGTGCCAGAGAGGAGGACACTGGACAAACTGCTGGACATTATGGACAATGCCAGCCACCCCCTGCACACCGTCATCAGCAACCAGAGAAGCCAGTTCAGTGGAAGGCTGCTCCTGCCCAAGTTTAGGACCAAGAGGCTCAAGAACTCTTTTGTCATCACTCGGGGGGAGGAGGAAATAAAGAGGACAGAAGGGAAGGAGTGGGAGCCACTGTGCAATAAATAATCTACTCCTACATACCTGAAGACTTATCTTCTTTTTTTATTTGTGCAATAACTTAATCCACCACTTAAGTGCAATAATTTAATCTTGCATCTCATTTCTGCCATGTTCAGTCAAACATATTTTATCTTATACATTTCCTCTACATTTAACTTATCTGATTTAATTTTCTGTGAATTTTATTTGACCTGTATTCATATCTTTACTTTATATATATTTAACTAAGAGATTATTGCTTACTGTTTATTGTTTAATTTCTTATATTTATTTAGCTAAGAGTTTATTGGTTATCTTATACAGTATTTTTTTTTTTTTTATCCCTCCCTTGTGTTTTTTGAGCTGCTGGAAACTCAATTTCCTTACAGGAGTCATCCCAAAGGGATCAATAAAGAGAAGTCAAAGTCAAAGTCTTATTTTGAATTCAAAAAGGCTCACTGACAAATATTAGTTTAAGTGTGTGCTATATTAACAATATTTTCACCACTTTATCTCGCTATCAGACTGCCCTTTCATTTGGCATCACTTTCTCAACGTACTCCTACTCATAAGCGCAACTGTGTGCACTGTATTGCTTCGCAGACCAGCTGTTTGAGTCAGGCTTTCTCGATTTATCGAATGAACCAAAAAAAAGAACATGAAAAAGTGTGATTATAACAGTGATGATGAAATGCTGTTCACTGTGGAGACAACAGGATCCCTTTATGGAGAACCTCTACACATGGAGACAAAACAGCTGAAAGAGAAAGGAAGGCTTCTGTAGAAACTGGAGAAGAGCGCTGTGTGAATACAAGGTAAATGGCCTGGCTCCATTGTATATATCAGTGACCCTCTGCATTCTCACACTATGAGTTGAGCTCCTAGGCCCTCTACCCGGGGCTTTCTAAGTGTACCTCAGACATGTTTTTAAGTCGGTAGAACCCTAAGCGTTGGAATATTCTCCCAATAAGCTTAAGGTCCTAAATAATAAATATAAAAAATATAGCACACATTTTTTTTAGACGGTTAAAAAACGTTTCTCTGCTGCCCTTGTCCTTTAACCGCCTCCTACCATCTCACTTAAAAATAGCCGAACTATCCCTTTAAACCAGCAAAACATCTGGATGGATTTAAAAGTGGTTTAATTTTATCATTATGCTTTACAACTAAGGATTATTTTAATTATCAATGAATCTGAAGATACAATTTTATAACTCTATACAAATAAAGTTTGACATGATTAATCCCTTAATTATTTGGTCTATAAAACATCACATTACTTCCAAATCAACATACATTCAATACAAAAAGATTTATGGATGGATTATCAAAATAATTGCAGAATATTTTTTTCAATACACTGACTAATCGTTTCAGCTCTGATTTTATGTATACTAATATAACACATATAAAGACATAAATATACTCAACTTTAAATAATAACTTGTGTCTGGAATGATTTAAACATAGAAAAATGAAATAAACTAGTCAAACATTTTATCACCCCTTCCTCAGTGTGTTCTATAAAATCAGTGTTTCTTTTTCATCACCCTGGTACAGTGAATTGTTCTGTGCACAAATGGCCTTAAGGCAGTGACGCACATTCACTCACACTCAACAACTGGGAGAAACTGCATTATGAACACCTTTGCCATGAACTCTCTATCACTCTGCCTCTCTGGCAGAGAAAGGACTCTGTGTCATTGGCACAAACAAACTCTGCCTCCTCCGTTTTCTTAATGAAATGAAGAAAGCCAGTCTTTTTAGTTATTTTTAGTCGAAAAAGTTCCCTCTGTGATTTTATGTATTTGATCTCAAGACTTCGAGGATTGATGTCTGTAATTGACAGATGGTAGCTGCAGCGGTTTAACCTGCAACCTTTCTGTGATGGGACGCTCTTTCTATCTAAACGTCTGTTGTGAGGAGAGTGGAAAAGGAGGGGATGAGTCTGGAGAAAGGCAGGGGCATAAAGAGACAAAAAGGAAGGACGGATGAACAGAAGAGAACGGAGGCAGTGAGTGAACCCCACTGAGGGAGATGTGAGGGGACGTGTCCCACTCTCTTCTCATTCAGAGGTGACAGTCCATCTGTCACCTCCGTAGAAGTCCGCAGGGGAATCAATGTCTGCTGAGGTGGCCAAACCAAAAGCTATCTGCATCCACATTAGTATTCCTCTGCGGTGGGGCCTGGGCCGTCTACTGCATCAGGCTCCTAGCGCAACCGGCAACGCAGGTGCCACGTCGATAGATTGATAAGACAAGCCAGACATGGCCCTGGAAAGCCCGCGACTGGACAAGTGATTTAACCCCCTCTGGGATAAACTTTTAAGATCAAACACACGCAGCAAGCGAGCACTTTCATACATATATAAACACATGTAAACGCGGGTACACACACACAAGTAGACACACACGTAGGCGCCCACACTGAGAGCAGATATGGACATCTTACAAGGATGAATGGCCAGTCGGCGAAGGACAGCAGGACAGCGTAATAAAAGCCAGACGAGGCATTAATCCTCCTTGTGGGGTTCGCTGATGTTTGCAGCATTATGGCAGGGCACTAACATTTGTCATGTCTCTGCTGTGTAAGGGGGGCCAGAAAGTAAAGGGGCCACCGGTAAGTGTAATGCTAAATCACAACTATGTGCTTGACATGTTGTGTCATCATTATAATACAGCAGCTGTAAGGTGGTGGGTATTTGTGGAACTAGAAAAATAAGGAAACGGGCAGGGTCTGAAATTAGCACCTGCCAAATTCGGGGATGATTGTTAGCATTGGCGTGCAAGAAAACGCACAACAGAAAGGTAAGCATATGATTTGATAGGTCTACTAATTTCAAAGTCACTTGAAAGTTGCTGTATAAAAGCAACTCTATTAGCTGTAGAACCTTATTCGTTTTGGTTGACGTGACTCTCCATTCCCAACATCTTGCGTGCGTCTGAAGAAAAAAACAGCAACAGTTAAAGCTACGGTCTTCGATTTGGAATATTGGTAATTATTATTAGCATCGTTTATATGGCGATTATGCTCCTGTAGTCCTATCTAGCAGCCACCCGGTTCAAAAGGCTCCCCTCCACTCTCCTCGTGTCCCCTGCTCCTCGTCTTCCTGCCTCGTCACCTCCCACTGCCCCCTCTCTGTTAACTCTGAGCTACCACAGCTTCTGTTACCATGGAGAAGGAAAAGACCGCGGCCACTGCTCGCCCCAACAGTGAAGGTTGGAAGAAAACGTAAGTCGATTGAGGAAAAGGCAGAAACCGAGAGGAAATGTGACCTTGATAGGAACCAAGGATGATTCAACATTGGGGATTCCTTTGACCAGTGGAGAAGGCTACGCCAGGATTTGGGACTGACCTGACTGAACCTGTACCAAGCTGTACTGATAACAAATTCCACCAGCCTGGCTGTGTGGTCATTAAAAGAATCAATCAATCAATCAATCAATCAATCAATCAAACCTTTTCTAAAGCTGTGCGCCTTGTGGGGGACTACATGGTGTTTTCAGGTACCCCTTGTAAATTGTGAAACTCAATCTGTTATTGTAAGGTACCCTTCACTGCAAACACTAAAATATTTAAATTATATTTCTTCATTTAGACTTAGAGTGCCAGATAAAATTTCTGAGTGACAGAAAAATTGTTGCGTGCCACAGTGGCAGTGAAAAAAAAGTTGGAAAAAGGTAGCCTTGTGAGACCATCCTGATCTCGCAAGCTCCATTGGAGAAAATTTGGAGAAGTTTGTCAAGCGACCAAACTAATCAGCGTTGGTTTTGAGGCGGATTTAAGTGTGACGAAATGAGAAGCGACGGTTCAGTGTAAACAACATGGAGGCTTCTGTAGATGAGATGAGAGCAGCTATCGAGTAAGCCGCTCGCTAACACTTTTTTTCTCTTGGATACTTCTGTTGGAATATGGACCGGGCACCTGCAACTGTGCCTTTTATCCATAAATTTGCTTTACACAAACGGAAAATATCCTTTGCCGACATGTTTACTTTTTGAGCTTTGCCTCATAAGTCATATGCTTCATTGATCTGATTGGTTGATTTGGCCCGTATGTTGGGGATAAATGGTTTATCTATCCAAACGAGAGTTTCAACATGGATATGCTGAACAAATGAGAATCATGCGAATCAATCCATCTGGCGGAGTTAAGTTAGGGAAAAGTTATCCTGGTGACTCTCTAGAGGGTTTGTCTACCCGACTTTGCTATCCTCCTGGCAGTAGCTTCCTTTTTTTAAAAGAAAAGGTTGACATTTCAGAAAATTCACCTACTTGCCATGTAGTAGCGGCTGCTGGCCTTTCAAGGAGGGGTAGCTCCTTTCTGGCCTACATCATAAATGGGTTTGTTTATTTATATGTAAATTCTACCAATCGTTCCTTTTCAAGAAAATTATCTGTGACCGGGATAAAGCCCAGCATTGATCCAATGACCGTCTAGTTTTGCTGCAGTGGAACAACCCGCTCTACGCTTCCCCACTAAAGTCAGTAGAAGCTGAGCATCCGACTGTGTAAAGCGCTGTGGGGATGAATGGGAAGGAAATTGCGCCGGTTACCTGTGATAAGTAGCTGATTCTGAACAAAAGATGAAAGCTTTCAAGCACGTATTAGTCAATGTAATGTACACAGAGCAGTACATATTTCACCAAGCTTCCCTTGCAGTCTTAGAGCAATCGCCACTGTTGCCATGAGTACAATCAAAAAATCCACACCACTTTCAAATTTGTCCTTTAGATATGAAGCTGACGCCAAAGGTAACAAAATCTGCCTACCAGCACATCTAAAGCTCACTATTGATGAGCTTCGGTCTATGGTTTGAAGAAATAAATACAATAAAAGCTTTGTTTGTCATTTACCCGAGCTGAAGTGGCAGGAAATCCAGTGAAATCTAGCGACACTGCACATGCGTATGCGTAGATGATGTAGACAGTACAATACAATACAATACAATACAAAAATAGAATGGGAGGCAGAGCCTTCAGCTACCAAGCTCCTCTCCCGTGGAACCGACTCCCAAGTGTTATTCGGGAGGCAGACATTGTCTCCATATTTAAGAGGAAACTTAAAACTTTCCCATTTAATAAAGCTTACAGCTAGGGCTTACGAGCCCTTAGCTATGTTGTTATTTTTAAGCTGATTTTGTTCTGCTTAATGATGCTGCTATAGGCCTAGTCTGCCAGGGATAATCCTGTTGCTGATCCTCTGAGCTTTTATCCTGTCTGCCTGTATCATTCATGTCTCATCAATGCATGTAACTAATTCAACTTCATTTTTGCCACCATAATTATTATCATTGCCATGTTCTGTCACTTTAGCTGTGCCTGTTTCTTGCAGTTCTGCTGTATTAATTGCCATAACTTTTAAGTCATATTCACATTGCTCTAGCTATAACCATAGTCACTGTTACTTTGTGGTTGCTCGCATCTCTGGAAGTGTGTTTGTTTGTCCGTCTTTGTGTCAGTCTTTGTCTCTCTCTGTCGGTCTGTCCGTCTTTTCTCTCTTTTTCTGCGTCCCCAACCGGTGACGACCTATGTCCGTCCTCCACAGAGCTGGGTCTGTCCGACGTTCCTGCCTGTAATAGGGAAGGTTTTCGTTGCCACCATACTCTATGGAGGAATTGTTGGGTCTATGTAAATCATAAATAAGTCATAGAGTGTGGTCTATACCTACTCTGTAAAGTGTCCTGAGATAACTTGTTGTGATTTGGCACTGTAAATAAGATTGAAAATTAAATGGAAAATTGAAATTAATGAACACATTATATCTTGTTAGTTTAATCTGTAGAAACCAGTAACTTTTTTGAGCCTCCAATGAAGTGGTTGAACACATAGCCTAGCATAAAATAGTGAATAATCACTTCTGTTTTCATTTGGATCAATCAAACAAGACATATTAATTAGTGAGATTTACAATTGTTAATGGGCAGATTTTACTACCTTCGGATAGAGGCAGGCTAGCTGATACCCCCTACTTCCATTCTTTATGCTAAGCTAAGCTAGCCATCTCCTGGCTATAGATTCATATTTATTGTACAGACATGTGAGTGGTATCAATCTTCTCATCTTACACTTGTCAATGTTGCTGATAAGTGTATTTCACAAACTGAAATAGTACTTTAAATATTTCTGACAAGAAAATTTTTACTAGCCATTTATACATTTATATATTTTTTAATACATATAAATATCCAATGTTGATGGTTATATAAGCAACAAGAGACAAGTAGAGTAACGAGAAACAAACCTTTGCGACGTCGACAGGACTGGAGGCAACAAGCGTACAATTTTTCATTTGATTTTCTGGGCCAAGTCTGTCAGCCCTGTTAATAAAAAAAAATATAAAAACAAGTGAGCACTCCATTTTATGAGTGCATATGACCTTTGCAGAGCTCAGGCTATGCTGACAGGGGTTTCAAGCCACCAATTAACACTCTGGTTTCTGCTGTAGCGCGATCTCAGGCCTCAGAGAGAGGCACATACATCCCAACATCAACATCAGCATATAAAGCAGGATACATATGACCCGGTCAACAACAAATGGTTACAAAAGGGGCTCTTTGCGTAGAGGTCACATCGTATTATATTGTGTGGCAATGTGGTGGTTTTACAATTAAATGGTGTAATTTAATTGTTATTATCATGCTCCATACAAGTGAATTTTTTTTTTTACATTATCATTATTATAGTGTGGATAAAAATGCTAATAATAATAATAATAAAGGACTGTACAAAACAGGTCAGAAGTAGGTCTTAAAGTCCGATCCACTACATGTATGAAAAATGACAGCATCAATGAATGCACGCCATAGATGCACACATGCACTTCGAGGATTATGCCCCAGTAAGCACACTAACAATGTAGTCAAGGGCAAGCATAATAATGAATTGATTGTCCTCTGAGAGTGTCATAATGAATGTGAATCAGACTATGCAGTGTGCTTTTAACAATCAATAAGTCTATGAATTGCCACCACCATCCGAGTGATTGATTATATTCATTTCTATTTAAGCATAATGCAGGGTTAGATCAATTATGAATATATTCTGTGGTCTCATAAATAAAACAAACATCAAAGGTGAAAAAGGTTTTTAAACATTCACTCTGAACTGTTTATTTGGTGTTGGAAATGAAGAGAGAAAGAGAGAGACGGAAAAATAAATATATTTTGAAATACATTTCCAAAGAGTTGTCAATATTCCTGAAGTGTGGCACATACGGCACCTAGCTATGGTGCTGCATTAAGCTTTCATGAAAGTGAAAGTTAATTAGATATGATGACTGAACTCCCGGGATTGTAATTAGCCGAACTGCGTGACTGCTCTCCTGTAATTAAATGTCATTTTCCCTCAGTTCACTGAGCCTGAAAAAAAGGAGAAGCAGAAGAGAAAGAGGAAGAAGAAGAGCATCACTGCTGCTGAAAATGTCAGTTATAACAAAGTAACCTGTGCCTCGTGGCCTGATCCTGGACATTCCTGAAACATGGGCACGCCAGAATGACAAAAAGTGGGTTTGAGCTGGTGGTTCACACTAAACCAATAAAAATGACCTTTGTTTGGTGGACTACACTAGTCTAGTTCCATATATATCTCTGACATTTGAATTGTGTTTTGGGGGTTGGAGTGTAGACACTCAAATGAGTGTAAACACTCAAGGTTAAAGTGTAAAGGTGAGAAAAGAGAGGAGGTCACATCTGCTGGTGAGAACGAAATGTCAGATTCCTTCTATAGTGCCGCCCTATCAGGTGTCATATGTGGATAACCCCGAGATGAGAGACAAGAGCGGGCAGAGAGAGAAAAAGGGAAGGGAGCCAGTCCAACAGAGTTCACTGCGGGTCTCTTGTCATGTGTTAGAGGAGAGGAGGAAACCTGCAGGAACCAAACAATTGACTGACACCAGAGGACACGCTGTAAAGACAACCACTGTAAAAAAGTTTGCTGTAATCTCATTTTTAAGAGGCATGTTTTGCACAAGTTACATTCTTTTGGGAAACTAAATCTAAATCTTCATCTTCGTTCATCAGGCACTTCTAGACACGATAGTTGGAGTTCATATGACAAAATATATATTGGTATATTACTAATGGCAGCTATGAAACGCATTGCTATAGATGAGGGATGAAACCGCCAACCCTACAATCAGCGGAGAACCCGCTCTACCTCATGAGACGCCCCATCAGGCCCGGTACATTGTAGTCCATGTTATGTGTACTTTTGCGTAACTGGTAATTCTCTGATAAGCTCAATAATGGGTAGGCTAGATTCGACATGGATATGATCCCTCACCTGCTTCCCACCAGTGTACATTTATAGATAGAGGCAGTGCAGGGTAAGTGCGTCTTTCCCTGCACTCCAGTCAGGGTGCTAGCTTTGAGTGCCTTAAATCATGAACTTTTCTATAATATAATTCTCCTGTATATGTCTCTCACTGAAAGCGTCTGTGATAACGCATGCATGAATGCATGGATGGTAGATAGGAACACCCACAGGCTATGTTATCTATAGTAATCACTAATTTCACTGTCTCTACACGGAGATCAAAATTGAAGAACAAAGTATTAATACTTGATACTTTTATTCTGAAATACTGTAATTTTTTACTGTTCAGAATTTGATAGAATATCCGCTGTGGCGATACCACTGCTGTACTAGCATGTTTTTTTAAATAACCAAAAAAACAGTGAGCAAAATTAGAGAACAGTAACCATTGTGTCAGAAGAGGGGATTTCAACAATGTTTTCTTAGGGCTATAGGATAAAAAAATGAACAGGAAGTATAGAGGTCTTTGCTTTGAATGACTTCAGCACATCTGCGCCCACAGGACATAACTAGTGTTGTGGGAATTTTGGATATTTGTAATTCATAATCATAGTTTTGTCAGGTCAGACACAGTTCAGTGTCTCCTCTGTCTCACATTCTTAATGGATAATGCAAATAACTAACTCATGATGATATATTGGCACATTTGTGCATCTGTACCCTGTGTTAGAGACCTTGTGATGAGAGAGGTTCAGAATGTTCAGAATTGTAATGTCTAAGGCATGTTTTTGTTTGGTCTAAAGACGTCACCCAACCAAGGCTATTGGCGTCCTGTCCCTCTCCCTAAAAGACTGTGCGAGTTTTGGCAAATCGTCATTCCCTGCTAGACTCTAACTTGTGAGGATGTGGGGATGAACGTATTTTTGTCTGCAGAAGAAAATGCTTTGGCAAAATAAACCACGGAGAAAAAGCTGATCCTGTTTGTTGATCTTTATTGAAGAATCTATTTCCACAACAATTTGGCGTCCCTGGGTGGGCACCCGGAGTGAGAGGCACAGGCTGGACAGGACTGACGGTGAAACCTGTGCACAGTGGAGTGAAGCTCCTTCCTCAACCTCGCCACAAATTCAGCTGAGAAGTGGGGGCCTAACGTCCAACAGCAGGAGTGTCCTCTCACTGCTGGTGCCTACTGAACTCGGTGGAGGATCTCTTCAATAATCTCCGGTGAGTTTATTTTTGTTGGTGACGTCTAGGACAGGGTAAGAGTCCCTGAGCCACAAATGGTTCGAGTCCATTTGTAATTTTTGTAGACGTCTAGAGGACGAGGGTGCCACTCCCTCTTTGCAAATGGTTTGAGTCTATTTGTGAGTTTGTTGACGTCTAGAGGACGTCTAGAGGATGAGTGTGCCGTCCCTCTTCCGCAAATGGTTCGAGTCCATTTGTTTGGTGGTTGACGTCTAGAGGACGTCCGGAGGACGAGGGTGAGAGTCCCTCTTCCGCAAATGGTTCGAGTCCATTTGTTTGTTTGTTGACGTCCAGAGGACGAGGGTTACCAGCCCCTCTTCCGCAAATGGTTCGAGTCCATTTGTTTGTGTGTTGACGTCCACTAGGGCCCTA
Source organism: Echiichthys vipera (assembly GCF_963691815.1). Lineage (NCBI taxonomy): Eukaryota > Metazoa > Chordata > Actinopteri > Perciformes > Trachinidae > Echiichthys > Echiichthys vipera. The sequence continues at coordinate 14,747,578 of NC_139845.1, read as the reverse complement.
GAAGACGAGGGTGCGGGACCCTCCTCTGCAGGAAGTTCGAGTCTTTCTGTTTTTTGACGTACAGTGTCTGTGCGAGGGCCGGCCAGCAGTCTGATCAGCTGCTCTCTTTTCAGTTCGAGTCTGATTAGTAGTACTGGTTTGTGAAAACGTTGTCTCACAGTTCGAGTCTGTTTGAGGTGAATTACAGCAACGTTTCCGGTTAGCTCATGAGCAAAGTAAGAGGTGATTCCGGACAGTATGGTAGATAGTTTGTTGTAAGTCTATATGTGCGTTGTTCCCATGTGCGTCCCTTTTTTCTCTTTCCCTCTCTACCCCATCTTTGTGTGTGTGCGTTCATGTTCGACAGCTGTGGAAAGAGGAGAGTGTGTAAAGGCTTTGTTTTAGCTCAAGGTCACATCAACAGTACTATCCTACCTTTCCTACGAGCTGAAGGAAGAGGGAGCATAAGATAATATAGGGAGAGATTGTTTTTACGGAAATAAATAACTAGAAACAAAGTAAAGTAATTCAGTCTGTAGGGTGAACACTCCGCTTGTGAAAAGCAACAATTAATAAGGTAACGTTACTGTCGAAAATAAATAAATATATAGATCTGTAAAAAAAATCTGTAACCCATAGATATATATGTAGATCCATAAACTGGATTCTAGAAAATCTTTGAACGGGTAAAAACGGGTAAATCACTGACTGACCCACTTTTATCAAGGATGTTTGCATTGGAATGAATGTTGCAGGCCTGTGTGTGTGCGTATGTGTGTGCGTTCATTTAAGACATGTTTTGACTGACCAGATGACCAATTGAGATAATGTATGTGCCTTGGCAAAATGCTATCAGCATGTTGAGCAGCTGGCTTTCATGGTTCCGAGTAGAAAAGGTTAATATGACTCAGCTGTGATCCAAATTTAGAAAAAAAAAATCTAAGTAGAATGTTTATATACATGCTGTAAATCAAACAAATGAAGTTTTGCGGACGGTATCATTTTGACAATTGAAATTCAAAAGTTGGGTGTGGCTATAAAGGCCAATCGCCATTTTTGAACAGTGGCGCAGAAGAAAATCGGAAATAGGTGTGGTTGTGCTATCAATCGCCATTTTGTAGTTGGGGCGCAGTTGAAATTTAGGTATTGGGCGTGGCTTGGAGGCCCGCCATTTTAAGACCTGGTCGCCATTTTGAATCAAACGTTGTGTAGTTTAAATTCTTGGTACACGTCACTTTTGCCAGGAGTGGTTTGGCAGACCGCCAGACAGGAGGGGGGTGCAACAGACAGCACCAGCTGAGAGGGACTAGCAGTTAGCTATAGGCCCTAGTAGCATAGCTACCAGAAAGGCTAAGCTAAGTTGTTAGCATTTACGATTGATTGCACCTATTACCATAGACTAGTTTAGCATAACTAGCATAGCTTATGCTAAGCTAATTAGCATTGAGCAAAAAACCTAGCACATCAATTTAGACTGTGGGTTTTACTATAGACTAGCTTAGCATAACTAGCATAGCTAATGCTAGGCTAATTAGCATTGAGAAAAATAGCATATCAAAATTAGACTGTGGGTATTGTCAAATTAAGTTAGCATTACCAATATAGCTAAAGCTAAACTAGCTAGCATTAAAGCTAAAGAGATGATGGTTCAATTGATTTCAATATCACTAAAGACGAGCTTAGCATAACCAAGGTAAGCTAGGCCCAAACTAACTACCAGTGAAACATAGAAATTGCATCCTCAGAGAAACAATGAAGCACATAATTGACACGCCAGTGCGACTCTAGACAGACTTAAACAAGCGAGATGGGGCCAACTCAAAGCAAACACGACGAAGGCGTAGCCCTAAGCCCAAATCTCCAGTACATGAACAAAACTACGGTGAATCTTGCGTTGACCAATTCAAATTTTGGGCCACTGAGTGCGGTTTTCCCAATACAGGCAGTTTTAGTCTCAGACAATTGGATTCTGAAAAGTAACCTCAGACAGAAGGCAGCAGGCAGGCAGGGAAAGGGTAACCTCTCCTCCCCCTCCTTCTTCTCTGTGTCTTAAACTAGATGCGACCCTCGACCTCAACTCGGCTCCTCCGACCAGGCTGGCTCCCCAACCAGCCAACCAGAAGCAGGCTCAGCAGGCTCAGCAGGCTCAGCCCCAGATCCAAGAGGCTGCCCAGCCTGCACCATAACCGCACCAACCACTCTACCCCCTTGACGACCTGGCTGCACTGGGGAGGGGGATAGGTGGCCAGCCGGCCGCCACGACAGGCAGATCCAGGGGAAGAGGCAGAGGACTCGGCCCCCGGCGATCGCGATCATCTACACAACTCCCCCACCTACGTGCACGAGCTGGCTCCCACTACACCAGGAGCAAAAACCTGAACAGCGTGACGAACATGAAAAAACTGTTCCACTGTTCCCCTGTTCCCCAAGGTCAAGGATGGAGGACAGAAATATGCAGCAGAGCTCCTGACTTTTTGTCAGCATTTCCGAAGAGACAATCATCACAGAGGTCGTGAAAAAGGCAGAGGGCATGGCTGAGGGCCAAGGGGGCGAGAAGCTATTTCATCTGCGGAAAGCATGGACACTGGCAAAACAACTGCCCAGAGCGTGAGCAGTGGCAGACCAACCGCCAGCGATTCTGACACAGGGGCAATTGACTGGCCGGAGGGCTGGGGAGAGTAAGGGGCGCATCTGGACCGGACACAGGCCATCCCAACGGAACACGTAAATACACCAACACATCCACATTCTCTCCACGACACAGTTTAAATTCTGTACTTCAGGCTAGTGAATGCTTAGAAAACACACACACATCACAAAACTTGCAGGAAATGTATGCTTCACTAAACTTCGCTGCCTATAAGAATCTACCCAAACTAACACTCACTGTTGCAGACGTACCCCTCACAACCCTAGTAGATCCTGGAGCAACAGGATCTGTAATACGACACACCGATTTCAAAACAACACCCAAAATGAGCAGGAGTTGTGTTAGAGATCTTATGTGTGAGGCATAAACATTAAGTCAGGCTGAAAGGCCTAACCATAATTAAAAATGATCTATACACTAAAACCTTTCTGACTTCTCCTGATAATGCGGCTACTTACCACTAACTATGGCTCCTCCCCCACTCGAGCCTCACTGCAGCACATTGTGCTGAACACATCTGCTTAAGGAAAGATATTCTATTTGAACAAACATGGTTTAAACAAAGTACTCTGTGTGACAGTTTAGAACTGCAATGCCTGTATTGGGATAACGCACGCTGTGCAATTTCTGTGTGCCTGCCTAACGTTTCCTTCCAAGTGCCGCAGTTCCCGTATGTGTCCCTGATCAAAACACAGGAGCCGCAACAATTTGGAACCTTGGTTGACAAAATGCATCAAGGCGACCGGATGGAATCAAACGGCTGACCCCGCAACTGAGCATCATCAGGTTAAAAGGTGCATCGAGTAACAATTCAAAAGGCAGTTGCTGCTCTTGAGATCGGTCGAGATTTAAACTTCAAAACCCAGAGGTATACTCTACATCACACTTCACTGCACCGCACGGAAAGATAATGATTAATAATGTCACTGACGTACCAGAACTGAAACGAGTGCCACCGCAAGTGTGGGCACAACACCGGCACAATGTACGTTTGCTTAAAAAAATAAATAAAATAAAAAGAAAACCTGTTGTAATCACCCCAAAATCCTTATAGGCCCTGCCAGCGACAGTATCCATTACGAAAAGAGGCTGTGGAGGGCATCAAATCGGTGTTTGAGGCCCTCCCCAGGGCAGGCATCATCGTCCCCTGTGAGAACTCACCAGTCCGCACGCCAGTATGTCCGGTGAAAAAAAAATGGCATCCACATACGCCAGACGAGTGAAGGGTTTGTCCAGGACTTGCAGGCGGTAAATGCAGCAATCCATGCACGTGCCCCTACAGTACCAAATCCTCATACAATTCTTTCACAAGTTCCACCTGAAAGTAAGTGCCTTTCTGTTATAGATTTGGCTATCGCTTTTTTAGTGTCCCCATACACCCCGACAGCCAATATTGGTTTGCATTCACATTTTAAGGTAAAGCATCAAGTTTACCCGACTGTGTCAGGGGCTGTCGGAGTCTCCAACCATCCTCAACGCTACTCAGCGTAGGAATTTATAGTCCTTAAGTCTGCCACAAAACAGCGCCTTGCTGGCACATGTGGATGATTTAATGATTTGCTCTCCTACACAGGAGGCTTGCGTCTCGGACACGCTAGCCTTGCTTACACACATTATATCGCAAGAGGGGAAAATACTTTCCCAAAAGTGCATCTCTGCCATCCAAGAAATCCCAAAACCAATCACAAAGAAACAGGTTATGAGTTTTCTTGGCATGACATCATACTGTAGACAGTGGATCCCTGACTATGCAAGCATCAAGGCACCTTTGGCGGCCATTGCTCATGGTCAGGGTCTAGTAGCACGGGACAAAGTCGCTTGGATGCCCGATGCAGAAAAAACATTCCACGATCAAAAGCTAGCTCTACAGACACCACCCACTCTGGGCCTCCCAGATTGCAATCGGCCATTTACACAAACCGTTGATAAAAAGGGACACTACATGACCTCCGTCTTAATGCAGGATTAGGGGGGGCAAAAAAAAAAAACTAACAAAAAAAAGGTTGCATACTTCTCATTCAAACTAGACCCTATGTCTGCCGGTCTCCCAGCCTGCCCTAGAGCTGTGGCAGCTGCAGAGAAGGCAGTCATAGCTTCTCGCGACATTGTCGGTTACTCTCCACTAACCTTGTTAGTCCCACATGCAGTCTTAATGATTTTGTTAGAGGAAAAAACCTCAAAAAATATGTCCTCCGCAAGATGGTTAAAATACAACACCATTCTGCTCGAACTGCCCAATATCACTGTACGGCGCTGCACTGTACTCAATACTGCCACGTTGCTCCCTACTTCTGAGAATAGGAGCCCCATGACTGTGTGGCTATTATTAATGAAATCTGTTCCCCCAGACCTGATCTTCGCAAAACACCACCCACCAACCGCGACATGGAGCTTTTTGTGGGCTGCTCAGCATCAAGGGACCCGGGAAAAGGCCTTAACCAATCAGGTTTTGCAGTCACCACATTACACAAAACACTTTTGGCAGAACTTCTCCCGTCTAAATATTCAGCAAAAGCTGCTGAGCTTGTGGCTATGACTGAAGCATGCAAATTGACTAGAGGTAAGACTGTCACTATTTTCACAGATAGCAGATATGTATGGGGGGTTTGCCACTCGTTTGGACAAATTTGGGAGAATCTAGATTTTCTCACTGCATCTGGCAAACCCATCACCCATCACAACTTGGTCGCTTCCCTCCTTGATGCTTTGCTGTTGCCACATCACATCGCCATATGTAATAGAAGAAAATACACATAAAAAAGACTATGTCTCACTAGGAAATGCCCGTGCTGATGCTGCAACCAACGTTGCAGCTAAACAACCGCTGATTACAGAGCTTGCTATCACTTCCAGCCCGCTGTAACACCATACGCTGACTTACAAGAGCTGCAGAACAGAGCCACACCAAAAGAGAAATGGGCGTGGAAGCAAGCTGGCAGTGTGATGAAACAAAACGTTTGGTATGGGCCTAATGACAAGCCCTGTTTGCTGGATTTTTTGTTTCACCATTACGCTAAATTGACGCATGGTCAAGACCACGCGTCAAAAGGGGGGATGACATGTGATATCCAAAGACACTGGATGACACGTGATATTTAAAGAAATTGGTTCACAAAAGGGCTTCTCACTATACAAAATGATTTGTGATCTCTGCAACAAACAATGCAGGCAGAGGCATTAGGGTCAAACAGAGCGCTCATTCCCCAGCAGCGAGACCTTTTGATCACTTACAAATGGACTTCATAGAACTAACACCAAGTGAAGAAAAGGAATTTTTCTTCGTCATGGTCGACAGGTTCCCAAAGTATGTAGAGGCTTTTCCCACTTCAAAGCAAGATGCGTCAACAGTGGCAAAAGCCTTACTAACACAGATACTTCCCAGATGGGGAGTCCCCTTACAAATATCAAGCGACAATGGGACCCCTTTTGTAAACGCTGCACTTAAAAACATCAGTCAGTACCTCGGTTTTGACCTGAGGCGCCATTGCAGCTAGAAAATGGGACCCTAAAGAACCAACTAGCTAAAAGCTGTAAGAAAACAAAACTGCCCTGGACAAAGGCCCTCCCCATTGTGTTGATGTACATGAGGGGGAGAATCAGGTCCAGAAATAATCTCAGCCCGTTTGAAATCCTGTTCGGTCGGCCTTTGCGAACTGGGATTGGGTCTGAGAGAAGGCAATTCCCTGAGACAGGGTGTTGTGAAGATGAGATACTGCGATAGTGTATACATCTAACCTCTGTTCTCTCTGATATTCACAAGCAGGTGAATAGCTGGATCCAGGTGAATGGGTAGCGGTCCAAAATCTGAGAAGGAAATCTTGGTGATCAAGAAGGTGGAACGGACCCTACCAGGTGCTGCGCGTCACAGAAACAGCAGTAAGGGTCACAGAGAGCGCCACCTGGATCCACGCCTGCCACTGCAAAAGAGTCACGGAGCCATCAGACGACGCCCTTGTACAGACAGATCCGAGGGAACCAGATGGCATCGATCTTCCAAGGCCAGCCACTCCAGGAGGGGTTGAGACGCCACCTGGACCTGTTGCCGGCTCAACACCTACTACTCCTGCTGCTGAACGAGTCCTACTCCAGCCTTGCAGACCAGAACGGACAGGAACTACACATCGTGGACATCGCCCCGGTCACCCAACTGGAGCAGAATGCCTGGTAACGAGCTGTGGCTCTAACCGCCAGGCTGATGATGAATGGCAGTTGTTATGTCTTAGCCCAACATCCTCACGGTGTGGGCATGGCACTGCCTGCGGCCTCGCTCCCTGGTTGGGGGTTCTGAACATCAGTGCCGTCAACTACGAGGGATCGACAGTCAGATTCAGAAACATCACAACTACACTGAGTCAGGTGCAACATTCAATGATGACGACAAGCCCCACACGGCAACGAGGAGCTGTGTGCTTTCTAAGAACGTGCTGGACATCAATTGACCAAAATCTAGGCACGTCCTTTTGCAACTAGACAGTGAGTGCCACGTGCAACAGCGCATGGAACGCTGCCTACACTAACCCTGAGTGCAAGAACATGGGCCCTTACCTGGACAGACTGAACCTCACACACACCCACAGCCTTGCCTCTCAAGGGGGTGTGTGCCACATTATTGGGACAAAATGCTGCACCCATGTGCTTGCATTAGGTGACAACTTGACTCATGTTGTTGCCCACTTGAATGAACTGTTGAGAGAAAAGCAAAACTCAGAAGCCCATGAGGGCTGGGACCTTGGTCCTGGCTCACGATGGGGGGATGGAAAATCCACCGCTGTCAGACTACTACTCCCTGTGTTGATTGTGGTGGTGGTAATGTTGTTGGTCATTTGTTGCGTGCTGCCTTGCTGCAGAGCTCTCGTGGTTTCATGAGTGAGCTCCGCCACGTGGTAGTACCCATGAATCACCATGACCCCAGATGAAGATCTATGGGTACCATCGTTTTTGGATTCAGATATTGAGTCGAACTGATTTAAACACAGAATGTGAATGTTAGAGTGTGATTACACTACAACCACATGCGTGATGACAACAATAAAATTCTCACCCTTTTGTGCAAACATGACATGTAATTGTGTGCAAACTGTCTCACTCAGGTCTGCCTGCTTGCCTGTCCGACCTTAGCTCCTTACCCTCTACAGCTTGACCAGACCGCTACAAAGGGGGGGGATTGTTTAGATATCCTTCGTCTCAACCCGGTGAAGAGTGACAACAGACTTTGTCAAGGGGGCTGTAGAAATTAGAAAGTTGCTGAGCGGTGACGGTGAGTGGGGGCCCTGTGGTTAGAAGTTTGGCCAAATACATGTATGCTGTATCCGCACCTTCTTTTTAATCATATTTTATCATTTTTCTCCTTCAGGGTGAATGTTTCAAGCCATCAGGTCAATTTCTGGCCTGTGGTAGTGAAAAAAAGAAAGGGGTTTATCTGTATTATGCTATTCATCTTTTGTTCCTTTCCCCCTCAATCATTTATTACATGATAATTACCTTTGTAACTATTCCAATCACTGTTTTTAACCAAATTACCTTTTTCATCTATAAAATAAAAAGCTTTTTCTCCAGTTTTGATGCATGCTATTTAAAAAATTGCTAAAAATTGAAATATAGATAAATTACAAATTTCCTTTTGTAGTGAACATAAAATGTTCAAAGGGGGGACTGTTGTGGGAATTTTGGATATTTGTAATTCATAATCATAGTTTTGTCAGGTCAGACACAGTTCAGTGTCTCCTCTGTCTCACATTCTTAATGGATAATGCAAATAACTAACTCATGATGATATATTGGCACATTTGTGCATCTGTACCCTGTGTTAGAGACCTTGTGATGAGAGAGGTTCAGAATGTTCAGAATTGTAATGTCTAAGGCATGTTTTTGTTTGGTCTAAAGACGTCACCCAACCAAGGCTATTGGCGTCCTGTCCCTCTCCCTAAAAGACTGTGCGAGTTTTGGCAAATCGTCATTCCCTGCTAGACTCTAACTTGTGAGGATGTGGGGATGAACGTATTTTTGTCTGCAGAAGAAAATGCTTTGGCAAAATAAACCACGGAGAAAAAGCTGATCCTGTTTGTTGATCTTTATTGAAGAATCTATTTCCACAACACTAGTTTCTCACACTGCTCTGGTTTGATCTTGGTTCATTCTTCTTGGAGTCTCTTCCACAGTTCGGTAGCCATTACTTTGTCTTTAAGGATTTTCCAGAGATCCTCTATGGGGTTTATATCTGGACTCTGGGCTGGCAATTTCATTGTTTCAATATTCTTAGCTTCGAGGAACTGTGTAACCCGTTTTGTAGTGTGACAGGGGGCATTGTCTTACATGAAAATTGCAGCTGATTAGGAGACAATTGCAGTGAAGGTATTGCATATTACTGAAGGAGGTTCATATAAACATTTGCATTCAACGTGCCATGTAGCTGTACACGAGGCCCAACATCCCTCAAACGATGTCATGACATTGATAAAGTTCAATTTATTTGGGTCTGATGGGAAAGACTATGTTCAGTGTCAGACTGGAGAAAGACTGAACCCAAAGTTTCAGTTAAATTTGGAGGAGGAAGTGTCAGATTCAGAGTCCAGATCACCCATAGAGAAACTCCTTGTCAACAAAGTAATGACTGAGAAACCCACTACAGTTACAGAACTGTGGAAGAGACTGCAAGAAGAATGGACCAAGATCAAACCAGAGCAGTGTGTCCTGTGGGCGCAGACGTGAAGTTATTAAAAGCAAGGGTCTCTACACTTGTTTAAATCTTCTTTTCTGACATAATGGTTACTTTTCTCGAATTCTTTTCACTGTTTTTCACAAAATAAAGGTTTTTGTTGAAGTGCCTTGGTTGTTTAAAAAAACATGCTGATACAGCAGTGATATAGTCACAACGGATATTCTATCAAATTATGAACGATAAAACATAACAATATTTTAGAATAAATCAAGTATAAATAATTTGATCTCTAATTTTGATCTCCAGTGTATATAGCACACTCTGTCTGATGAGACACGGGAAGAGACAGTGTGAGTAGGGAACCTAATTAGCTTTGCCCAATGGACAGAAAATGATCACTGTGAATGTAATAAGGCTTTCACGTTTGCCTCAGAAAACGACTCAGGGCTCCCCGCTGTGTTTTGAATTAGAAAAATTCGAGGTTAAAAACCCACCTGTGTTTCAGACTCAATCCCTCATGTGGAGTCACTCCACCCCTCATCTCTGCTCTGTTCCTACCTGTAAAATTATCTGCTTTGGTCATGAGTCGGGTTTGAAAACCTTTTAATGCCAAAGACCCCCAGGTGTGATCCAACAAGAACACTGACTTCACTTTGATAAAGTTTTGCCCCATAATGCAAACTTTTTATTTTCTATTGGTCCTACTTGATAGAAGATAGCTGTGGGAAAATGGAGACCTCTCCCTCTATCACAACCCTAATTCCTGTTTTGTTTTTTTTCAAAATTTCCAAGTTGGCGTCAACCCATACAATGTGTCCATTACTTTAAAAAGTTGTAATTGGGCGCCTACTAGCTCACCTAGTAGAGCAGGTGCCATAGACTACTGAGTCTTTATTTTATGCCTGGACAGGTGTCATTCAAATTTTAAAACTTCTTTAACAAGATAGGCTACATGGTATCAAGTGCGATCTTAATGCCATATTTTCTTGAGAATGTACCACACTAAGGCCATATGGTCAAATTTAAATAATTGATTTCAAATGGGGGAATTGCCTAACCTGATTCATCAGTTGTTTTTTAAGCAAAGCCATCTGAGAAGCAATCATTGGAAAGTGTTGAACTGGAAAAGGACAGGCACTTTAAAAACAAACCTGGCAGATGATTTGGATGACCTGTCTATCACAGGCTGCCAACTACAGTCGGGTTCCATCGGGAAAAGCCTTCAGTGCCAATCTTTGCTCTTCATTCAGTGAAGAAATATTCTCCATGTCTGATGTGAAGTGAAGGTATTACAGCATCTAAGCTTCCACTCCCGTCTTCAGGAGCTGCTTGTGTTGTTTTGAACTGTGTCGTCGTCACCCCCTGCTCCCCCTACCTCAAGTCCCAGTACATCCTCACAGAAGGACGCTGATTGGCCAGTTCACCTTTGCTCAGAACGAAACTGCATTACTTGGAGCTTGACAAGATGGGTTTGTGAGATAACGTATTCGCAACGCAATCCGTGTGTGTGAAATCGCAATACTGTGTAAGAATTCAACTGTAGTGCAAAGTAAGGAATTAATGATCCTGCTTTTGAGTTTATAAATTAAAATTGAAAGCCAATTTCAATCAATTTTTTTGAAATTGTGACACATCTAATTTACAAAACATTCTGTGATAACATATCTGTACAGTAGTGTTCATTGTAAATGGCCACCATTCCCACTCAAAATTTGAATCATTTACTAATGCACAAGGGACTCACTGAAGATAACGCATGCATGTCCAAGGTCCGTTAACGTCATCTGATGTCTTTTGTTCTTATATTACAAGAATGGAAGAAGATGAAATTGAAAATCCCAAAACCCCAGCGAAAGGGACGAGTTACTGAGCTATAGAGCAAGTATTAAGGATCCATCATCTGAATATATTCCAGGGGGAGTCTTTTATGGGTGCTTTAAATGGGATGATTTTATGACTGCAGCAGTCTATGTAATATAATCACATTAAACTCCCTTAAAGAGCCTCCTAAATTCTCCTTATGTTCACCTGATCACTTATCACTATAGACCTGAAGTGAAAAACAAACTGCAGTGATTTTTCTAACTAAATCATTTCCCTGTCACCATAACAACTCAACATAGTCTACACGACTTCCTACTGAACAACAGGTGTCGGTTTTGACCTTTCCTCATCACCACAGCTTTCTATGGCAGCATCTGTCCTTTGAATATACTGTAGCTTTACATCCTGCCTGCCTATTGGAACTGACCGAGGGCACTTAAGGTGTCTAGAGTTAATTCCACCTGAGCCTTTAATTACCTCATTAATTTAGGCTGACAGGGTAGGTTAAAACCCCTCTGTGATCCCTAGGCTCCATACATGGACATTAGCCACTGAATGGGAGGCCATAACCTGGTCCTCTTTTTTGAGACCCTTAAGTGTTTAACAAGGTTTATATCTAATCCACAACTTTATCATTATGGATTTTGGCCAGGTTTTTCAAAAGCAGCTTAATTGTTGATTGGCTTACAGTTGAACTAACATCATCTTAGTACTTGGCAAGTTTTGTCTGAAAGTGGGTTTTAGGGACATTACACCCAATGTGGAAGCTTAGCTAGGATAGCCCCACTTATGAAACCATAAGTTGAGGATTTCCACTGTGGCTTTAGCTAAGCCATCTCCCATCCGGATTCATTCTATAAAGACGGTCAGTGAAGGACAGAGAGCGAGAAATACAATGGCTTGAAGCCTCCTGGAGATCCTATCTAGACAGAGGAGTAATAAGGAGAGGGCTGAGAGGAGGGTTATATTGGTCTAGCTGGATGGCATGAAGGAGAAAGGAGAGCCATCACACATGTCCAGCCTTGACTGAAGATGGGATTAGAGAGGAAAGGAGGGGGTGAGACAGGCAGACAGAGATAGAGAACAGACACAGAGGAAGTGATAGTGAAGGAGAGCAGGTAAGGGTGCGCGAAGGAATGGCAGAGAAGAAGATTGATGGCTGACTCGTCCTCGCTAGGTGATTTTTTTCCATCTCTTCAGATGAAGCCAGCATCCAAGAGCCTCGACGAAAGAGAGAAATGGGCAGATGGTGACAGAGGGGGAGACAGTGATAAAATCACAGGTTGAGCAGATAGAAAAAGGAATAGGGAGATGGGTTTTGATAATGGTCAAAATCATGCAAGAGGGGGAGAATAGTTGAATTGAATTGGACTTTTTTAAAGTTTCTAGTTTTTCTGTTTGTTCATAGAAGTATTGTCACTCGCAGCTCTTCTCTTTACACAGAGACACTGAAATGCACCGATACATTGTATTACTGAAATCCTTTGGCAGCAGCTGGTGCTCTGGGCTACATATGCAGAACAGAGCGGAAAACTGGGCTAAATGGCATTATTCCATCTAATATGTACAGCACTCATTTGTATGTTTCGCCATATTTGTGGTATTCTGTGGTTAATCGATTAATCAGTTAAACAACAAGAACAGGATAATGAATCTGACAGTTACATTATTGAAACTGCTATAATTAAGTCAATGAGTATCAATGAGAGAGCTATCAGCAACAGCCAAGAAGTACATATATTAATTGATCACTTTTGACATAGTTACATAAGCTCTGCACTGACTGTAAATTGACTGGATTCTATTAATGAAAAACTGTCCGGAAGACAAAGATCTTAAAGATAAACCTTGAAGATTTTCATTAAATCTCCCCATTTTTGATACTATGCATGGTGGTTTTTAATGGTAGTGGCAGAGTCTGCCATTCCCCTGCTGAGGGCAAAATGCAGCATATCATCCAGTGTAATTTTATTTTAAAAATCAGAGTTACTGTTTACTGTTACTGTTTGCTCTTAACCTCTTCCACTCAGACGCTGGAGTCCTCTGCCAAGGCTGTAGCTGGCTCTGTATTAAGGCTGGTGTGAAAATATGGGTATCATATGAAAACTAGATGATCTAAGGAACTCATGTCATGCTAGCTTGTTGGGAGATGGGGCTTAATAACGCTTCAATGTAAGGCTAAATTTTGGCGAGGGAAAACTGGCATGGCCGTTTTCAAATGGGACCCTTGAACTCTCACCTCAAGATATCTGTATGAAAATGGGTTCGATGTAAACCCTTGAGTCTCCCCTTTACAGAAATAGATGGGTTCTCACATATACTGTATATAAAATTTAGATACGGTACGTGTGGTATATGTACACAGACATGCAAACACACTTCTTCACTAACTACTAACCAAATTGTTATGCACTGACGGATGTTTATGCTGCATAATGCCGCATTAAGACTGGAGCAACAATTCTTATATGGATACACTATATGGAGAGACTATAGTATAGTGGTACACAGCTGAATTTCTTTCTTGTTAGCTACAGATGCAGTGTTTGTTATCACACTTTACCATGACCCCAGGCTACAAAGGCAGCAGAATGGATCAGCAGAGTTAATGTACCATAAACCATGTATGATGTGCGATGTGAGTCTTTGATTTCGTTCAGCTCCAGTGTACTTTTGTACAAATTGAGCACTATATTTCCAGCAGAAAGAACAAGAGAATGTATTTCATTCTCTAAAATCATGTCAGATCTTTTGACTTGACTGTTAAAATAGGAATTTTCCACTTAAGTGACTATGTCAATTCATTTTATCGTGCATAGTAAAATAGATAAATTCATGAAAAAGATATATAGACATGTTTGGAACAAATTGGGGCCATGTCTTGGTCATATTTGAATATTAGAGAAATGACAGTACTCTGTTAACAAATATTGCTGTAACTGCTGTAATAAAGAACCTTTTTAAAACTTGTAAAAACATTTAAGAAAACTCTACAGACCAAGCCAAAACAACTTGTTACCAAATACTTCATTTGTCATAATTTCACAGTAACTTGTTCGAACATGACCCAAAACTTTATTTCAAAAAAACACTCTTGCCACAAAACAGCTATAGGCGACAAGAAATGGGATAAATTGAAAAAGATGATAAGGGCTATAAAAAGTTTTCCAATACCAACTTTGCTAAACTGGGCCGAAACGAACAGGGGCAATAAATCATACCAATTTCCAACAAATAACTTGATAATAAACAAGGCTACTGTACGAAAGAAGAGATGAAGGCCTGTTTGTCCTTCCCATACCCGCAGGCTCATATCCCGTCCTTTAAAAAAAACAAAAAAAACATTGAATTAACTATACTTGCAGTTTACAGGTCCATTAAATCTACTGGGATAGTGGCAGGAAGCTTAGGGAGAGGTATTACATTTGTGTTACTGGTCAAATATTGCAGGCCTGTGAAGGGAAAAAAACACAGGACGGGCAAATGGAAAGAGAGAGTGCGGCGGGAGGCGGTGGGGTGGGTTATGTCACAGCTATGTCCTTTCTGATAAGTGAGTTTTCACTTGCCTTCAACCCCCCTCCCCACTGTAATAAGAGTTGACACCTATTTGTGACATATGACTGTATCTCTGATTGCCTGGGGTGTGATAGCATCCCGACGCCCTGCTCAGCTGCCGATGGAGGGATAGTAAGAGTGAGAGATGGAGAAATGGAGGGGTTTGTGGCTCAAATGCACCGGTCATTGGAAAACTATATCTATGGGAGATATGGAGGCTGTGTGTTTGTGTGTGTGTGTGTGTGTGTGTGTGTGTAGCTTAGGTGTCGCTTGCTTTTAGATGTGGTGGATGGATGATTGTATGGCTGGATGGCAAATTATTGGGTACCTAAAAGAATCCATTTATTTACATACATTATATACTGTGTAATACATTATTTACTTACATTTGCTAGTACTGCAGTGTAGCTGCAGTGCCGTGGGGCAGTGCAGACATGCAGGGCATCTTCCACCAACTGTGGGATCCCCAGGTGTTCCCAGACCAGCTGTGAGGTATATTCCCTCCACCACGTCCTTGGTCAACCCTGGGGTTCCTTCACAGGTGGCCATGGCTATTACACCTCCAGTGGGAGGCACACTTACGACTGGATGCCTGATGGGTTGTCTTAAGATGGAAGAGGAGAGGCAAAGTTCTACAGTCCTCCTGGAGTGCAGAACGTTTTGCCAAATTTCCGCGAATAAGCTCATATCCTGCTTGGCCCATGGCGAAATGAACAAAAAAATGGCTTTTTTTTTTTTATTCTGGGGAAGTCTTACAAATGTCAAATGAGGGGCTTTTATATTGGTGGTCTATAGGGAAAGCACTTTTCTGGCAGCAGGGGGATTTTCTTTGTGTTGAAGTATCATGATAGCCTGGCTGATCAGACGGTTTGTGACACAAAACCATCTGAGGAGGCATCATTGGGAACTGTTTGAAAAAGGGCAAAGACTTTCCAAACATACTTGGCAACTCTTGTCGAAGCCAGTTTGTAGTAGAGCAAAAACATATTTTCTATTAAGAAAAGCCTTCAGTGCCGTTCTCTTCTGTCAAAGAAGAAAAACTCTCCAGTTCTGATATAACTGATGCTATTGTAGCATCCACTTTAGTACATCCTCTTTAGGAGCTGCCATTGCGTTTTTGAACAAGCAGTTGCCTTTCTGTGTTGGCTATTTTATGCTCGAAACACAGATGCATTACTTCAAGCCTGACAAGATGGATTTTCATGTGATATGTGATCCTGCAATTTTCCCTTGATCTTGTGATATTGACAGAATTCAGCTACCATGCAAGGTAAGCATCGTGAGTGGCCAATGGGCTAAATTGGCAGCAAAGCTGACTGGCTGCGCCACATTTGACTTTCTTAAATCATGCATGGGCAGAGAAGTGTAGCAAGTAAAACAATGAGTATTCTTCATTATGGCCAGTCACTACTGTTCTCTCTCCATCCCTGTAACCATCTCTTCCCCTTGTGCAATGCTGCTTACATTATCAGTGTGCCTCTTATTCCTCGGGCCAACATGGCCATACCAGGGCCCTGATGCATAGAACTCTTAGAACGACTAAAACAGTGTGTGACCACAAAGACAGAAATATGCTTTGCATATAGACTAATAAAGCATGTACACCTCATTCTGTTTGAAAATCTCATTTGTTGTGGAGATGGGCACACCTCATTTCTACTCCCACAGTTCACCAAAAAATGTAGAAGCGCCCTTCCATCAACATCCGTTCCAATAACGAAACTTGTGCCCTGCTCGACCGCTCATTAGATCTGTCAATGAGAAATACGATCAATTTCACAGACTGTGTCACAGCGGCAATGTTCTCGGATGGTGCAAGATCAGCTGTCATTACGCACTGCAGTGACTATTTTAAGCGTAAGCGCCAAAGAGTTTATCACGTTGCTGCGAAAAACCATTGCGGCAACATCTCAATCATCCTTATTAACAAACGTCAGGAGGATGACCAATGACTCAGTCGTAGCACACCGGTTGAACTTTACAAAGTGCTTCACGATTCAGGATCAAATGAACGACCGTTGACTGGGAGATGACGGTCATGACTCAAACGTAAATAAAAAAGAATGATGAAATCCAGCACTCATAAATAATTCTAAATTAAGTCTATAAATGTGCCTTTGACATTTTACAGAACGCTGCGTAGACTACAAAAATAACAACATGGCAAACAACCCAAAAAAATGTTTTTCCCGTCTCAACTTATATTCAGTGTCTTCCTCATTATATCACCACAGTTCATGTTGGAAGGATTTGACAACTCTGGAAAGTTACAACAGAGGCAATCATTTTATCCTCTAGGTAATCGAGAAATAAACAGATTATTATGACAACGTTCCAGCATACTGTATTGGATTATGTTGCGTTATGTTGCAACAAGAGAAGAGACCATTTTTTGCTGGAGGACTCTGCACATTTCTGCCAGAGCCTTCTGCGTTTAATTTATTTCATGCATGCCTTACTGCTCCACATTGGAGCTTCCCTCCTGCTTGGATGGAGCATACCACCTATTAGAGCCATTAAGAGATAATTGTTTAAATTTCTTGATATGACTTGATTTGTTAACAAATAAGGTGAGCAGTTGTTTTTACCAATTGTAGCTGCCACCAGCCCTGGTTTCTGATTGTTTGATAAGTGAATGTGCATGTTTTATTGTTTGTGGAAGCTATGGAGCCTGGAAAAGCACACTAGTTTTTGACCGCCATCTGCTAAGATATCTTTCCATGGAAACGCTTTGCTGAGGTTTTGTTTCTTTGTAAAGAACCCTTCAGTAAACGTCAAAAACAAAGAACATGGATTATGGAGTTTTATCGAGGCACGCATCAACTTTATGCTTGGACTCTATTGCTTAAGTGGGCAGTAACAGGACGTAGACAGAGCTACACTAACACCACCTTTACATAGAAAAACCATGGCCTGAAGTGTGGGAGCCACAAACCTTGAGGCCAGCCCTTCACATTCAGCAGTACACTGTATAAAAGCTGCAGGGGAATCGACGAAGGAGCCATTGCCAAGCTGGATGTCCCCCATATCGAAAATCAGAAACAGGAGAGGAGACAAGACGCAAGCCTGTCAACACACTGACCTTGAGCCATTTGAGAAATGGTAGAGTATGCAGAGTAAAATACCCTAAGACCCCCATACATCATCTCATACCAAGATAAATGCCAAAGTATTTTCTTTTTATGAGTCTAAACCCTGAGATGAGTCTATATTACATTATCATCATGCACCACTGACAGCTACTGGTTTTTAATAGGTATGGGATGAGAAGTGTGACTGGCTGATAACAATAGTTCAGGTTTACAGTGCATATCACCCAACCTTTCTTTTGCTTACTGCAGTTTATAGAGAGGGAGTGCAAAGTTAAATTTTAGTACTATTAAAACCTCTGGGATCAAAAAGTTTAAATTTACATGCAGCCTTGCAGTCAACACAATGTTCACAGAGCAGAGGTTTGACACTGTGGTTTCACAGATCAATGGCCCGCTCCTCAGCGGTGTCTCTGGCATGATAAAACACTCCTCACTCTGTATGCTTACTGATTCTGGCCTACATCTAATGTGCCTGGCTATGAAGGTCACCAAGGTTAGATACAAATGAATGTAAAAGAGTGCATGTTTCTTTATCAATAAATTCAAGGGTACTGACAGTTATAAATGTAGAAATGATAGTAAAGATAAGCATGCATTCTGTGAATTGTGCGATGAAGATCTGAATGTGTGCCCAAGCAAAACAACAATAATTGAAAAAATTATAAAAGCGTGCGTATTATCCAATGACACTTTGCGGTACATTACCTAATTCAAATACTACTTTAGTACTTCCTTCTACTTTTGAAGAATATTTCTGTATACTCTAGTACAGAGGTTTTCAAAGTCTGAAACTTGCTTAGTTTCGCTTAGTTTATGGGATCATGATTAGACTGTTATTTTATCCAACAATTAAGCCAAGTTTGCCTGAAATTGCTGCTTGACATAACTTCACACTACATGAAAATACACAAAAAAAAGCTCTGTCCTAGTAGTTTCTGACTCAGGGAAAGTACGAAAAACAGTAAAAATTTTCAAAAACTACTGTATGTCTTAACTCTTTATCCTAATCGCACACTATTAGGCTTTTGTATGTGACCTTCTTCTGATAACTAATGTAGTTTTTTATTAATTTCCATTCAGGACCACAATCCACTTTGAAAACAACTAGTCTAGTACTAAATGCGCCCCCCACAGCCCTGTCAGATAAACCCAAGTCAGTCATCTTCGGATATGCACCATTTATCCGCTACTTTTAGCCAGCTATTTTTAACCATTTATGCATGGCTTTGGGATTTTCACCTTTTATCAAATTACATGATTCATTCCATCCATTCATCCATAACTGTTTTGCTGGTCTGGCTTGCCGTATGTACAGTTCAGGTATAAAGCCTGATCGCGCGCAAGATTATTGTCCCCTTCCGATAATCTCTGCTTTCGTTTTTTAAGGACACTGACGCTGCATTCCGGGTTTAGCACCACCCAACGCGATTATGACTATTTTTTCCAATATAGCAGCATGTTAACCTGCACAGCCAGACCATACTCAGGCGCTAGAGTTATGTCAGGCAATGAAAGGCTACTTTTACTCAATAACTGCTTAGCCTTCTCTGCTTGCTTGCTTAACCAGTTTTCAAACACTATAAATCGGAACATGTCGTTTCCAGGTGTTACAACTGACAACAAGGAAACAAGTGTGTACAAGTGACCCCGGTGAAATCGCAGCTTTAGTATATTGGTATTGGTTTATCAAAAACAACAGACCAGATATTTGTTGGTCTATCAAATGTATAGGCAGTTCCTAACAGAATCTGATAAGGGTTTCCAAAAGTCATGCAGAATGAAAATTTGCGGATATAGTGGAATGTTTTTTGCTTGGGTGGATAGGCGTTAACATTCTGAGTTTTTTTTTTATTGTTTAAAAAAAAAATCTGTTGGCCTGCCTGCTGCGGGTTTCTAAGATGAGGTGGACAAGATAACAATACGTGAAACTAATACTGAAACATACAGAGCCATTTGTCAGCCTTTTGTGTTTCCATAAAATCTTTAAGGATTCTTCCTAGAATATCTCGTTCCACAGAGCCGACAAAGTCGTTTGATGTAATAACTATATGCCATTCCTTTTCATTAACCTCAAACTCTGATAAAGCTCTTAAACTTTGAGCTAATAACCTTTGCAGCTAATGGCGTAAGACTGAATAATGTGAAGTCATCAGGCTTAGAAGTCGTTACTTCCTCATGACCTTACAACCTGTAATGAAATGCATCTTCAGCCTAATGTAAAAAGGATCGCTGCAATTAAATATTAGTCTTTTATTTTCTCTATAGTAAAAAGGCAAGCAATTTCAGCTGCAGTATATTCTTTTTTTTATAGCAGGAAGGTTTAAAAAAGTCCTGATCCTGTTGGGGCATGGTTGGTGTCAGAGGTGTCAGACACCAACAATGCTTGGCCACATTTAGAACTCCTTTTACATTACTGACCTTTATCAACGTGAGATAGTGTACTTGCTTTTTTCAGTGTCAGTCTCTCTAAGGGTCTAAAATGTCTTGTGTTTGTCATTCTGTCTAGAGAGTCACCCAGCTAGTTTTAAAATCCTAAAACTTGGCTAGGGAAGTGGGCTTCAGTCCACCTTGAGCCAACATTAAGGAACTTAGGTCCAATCCACATGAAGATGCGTTTTGCTGTAACCACACAACTTTTGTATCGTTTAGGTCGATCATCCACACGGAGCTGGTGCTATGGGAGCCTGAAAACGGTATCTTCTGAAACGTTTAATACATCGTGTTGAGTTGGTTTTAACAGTTTCACATGGACGCAAATATTTCTGGAGCCGAGACCGTGCTGACGGAAAACTTTTTAAGGACAGAGAAAAAAAAGATTGTTTTTTATCGTGTGGATGTCCCCTTAATGACTGTTTGTGGATCAGGAGGAAACCTCTGTGGTAACTGCTCAAAGTTACAGATTACTGTAATGTGCCAAAGACTGTTGAAATTGTCACGGCCCTGATTGGGATTCATCAAAGGCTTCTCAATTAGGAGACATCGCCGTTGACACCAGAGAGCTTTTCCATCTAATGAAGTACCTCACATTATTGCTCTGCTAGTAAATTATTCAACTAAACTCCTGACAGGGGGGTGGAATGGGAAGACAGACAGAGAGAGAAAAATATATATAAATGAAAGAAGTCTCCTCATCATTTCCAATTCATCACCTTTCTTCCATATTGCCCTCCAGATCACAGAGAATATTCGCCTAATCAGATTTATGATTTATCCCATTTAAATTCAGTCGACTTTCTCAAACGCTGAGAGGTGGTGGGTGGAGAAAGAGAGACTGAGAGCGACAGAGAGAGAGCGAAGCAATTTATAATCTACAGAAGAAAGACACCTAGTGTGGGTGACCTCTATTTGAATGAATAAAGATTGGCTCTTTATATGTCCCTCTATTGTGCAATTTCTAATGAGCATAAATTATTAACAGTTAGTAACTCAAACACAAAACTCACAGGGCAGCTTTCCCTGATACGTCTTATTGTAGTCTAATTATGGGGATTTTTAAAAATCCGTAATTGTAGTGCAAATGCAAAGTTATCAGACTGTTATGTTGACATGCTTTTATTTGACCGCCAATTAGCATTTTACTATAGTGGTATGATTATATCATCCTCCTGTGCCGGAGGCTAAACAAGCTCAGTTAAGTCAAGTTTCTTAAAATACCTGCAAATCAACAAATAATTATAGGCGCGTGATCATGGCAGCCCTTTGATTTATTCCTCACATTCAATTTATTTCAAGATAATTTCTTCAAATGTGTTAATTTAATTAACAAGTGCTTGCTATTCAATACAATTTGTTACCTATCACAATTTGTCCAACACTACAACATTGATTTATCTGTTTCAACTATCTTGATATTTTCTTGAATAAAACTGCATTTACTACAGCTAATTGCAGATTGCGGTGCAGTGGTGAAAAACTCCTCAGGGTAACTTTAAAAAGCGGTCACTTTTGCCTGTGGCTCTATAGAGGAAGATTTGTTTACTGTTGAAAAATGAATATGCACTTCAAATATTTCAAGTATAACGTTTGGGGACTAACCCATAGTGCTTTGCTTTTGACCATTCTTTGGTTTATCTGTCTCTCACAAGTCCTAGCTTCATGGAAATGTACAGTAATAGAAAATGCAGCAATATGACAAAAATCTTCTATCACAATATACTGTATATGTACAGTGGCGATTGCTCCAAGACTGCTCCCTTAAAATGTCAGCAAGAAAAAATAGGAAGTGGTGAAACATGTACTGCTGTGTGTACATTTGATTGACTTAATATGCGCTAGAAAGCCTTCATCTTTTGTTCAGAATCAGCTACTTATCACAAGTAACCTGCGGAACTTCCTTCTCATTAATCCCCACAGCACTTTACACAGTCGGACACTCAGCTTCTACTGACTTCAATGGGGAAGTGTAGAGCAGGTTTTTCCACTGCAGCCAAACTAGACGGTCATTGGATAAATGCTGGGCTTTGTCTCGCCCATTGGATGCTCAGCGTCTCTGGGGGTCTATGGGACAGTGGAGTGGCCCGGACGCTCGGCTCCTGCATGATGATTGGATGAGCTGTCTGAGGCGAAATCTTTTTATGACTGACAGCTAAATGAGCGAATCAGCGATCTTGATGAATGAAAATCCAACGGAGCATTTTCCAAGTTTTTCATTCCGTTGTTCTGAACTGACCAGGTGTCTTTATCGATCGCCACCGACTTTGTCTTTGTTAAAAACGTCTACCGTTTTGTTTGGCGACTCTGTTCTGTCACGGTTTCTTTCCCCAACGAGCAGTGGCAGCTGCAGAGCTTCTCCCCCCGTGACTCACAGGCGGTCACACTTCACAGTAGCCTGGCGCAGCAGCTCCAGCTGGGCCAAGGCTGTTTAAGCAGCCTAGCTCTGCTGGCCATTGAGAGGACACTGGTCAAGTCCCTGGAAAAGACGCCTAGTACGACAAGGTCACATATCATTTTCTTGAAAAGGAACGAAGGGTGGAATTTACATATAAAAACAAACACATTTATGATGTAGGCTGGAAAAATGAGCTTCCCCTCCTTCAAAGACCAGCAGCCGCCACTGATGTATCACAATATAGTATGTGTTATGTTTATTAAGACAAGTGTAAGAGGGGACGAAAAAGGATAAGCTGAGTATTTTACATAGGATGAAGCAGCAAGAATAAAACGGTGACCTAGAGGTGCAGCGTGGGTGTGTTAGATTTAGTGAATCAAATCCACATATTCTCAACCAGAGATGAAGGTAATGGCAGAAGATACTATTTCATTTTGGCATAATTTATGATTCAAAGATAATAGTGCAATGTCAGGTGGGTAGAGTGTATAAAGCAGAAAGGAAACCTTTGCCTGGTGCCAAGGAGATGTCACCCCTTTAACCATTATGCAATTGTGAATTAGAAGGGTAAGTCACAAGGCGGAGACTGAAGTCTCCGCAGAAACTGTGGAACATCAAAATTCACTCCAGATTATTCATCCTGCCTTGGAGGATGTACACACCTGATATTAACCTGCGTATTGGATGATCCAATCACAAGTGGACAGCTCTAAGTGGTTGCTAAAATACATGAGTTTCAACACTGCAGGTATACAGATCACAATCTGATTTCTCCCTTTTTTTCTAAAGCACTTCATAAGTGCTCAATTTAACCCTTTAATGCAAGCAATCATACCGTCATGACGATTTTAGTAACACCTGCAAAGTGTCTCCATTAAAACATTCTTGTTTATATTCATTAGTGGTCTCTGTTGGAACTATTCTTAACTTACATGCAAAAAAGTGAAAATCACAACCATGTTAAATGTAACAAAATAAGCCATTTATTCAAACCAGGCAATTGTGCACACACAGGCTTTTAACTCCTGTTAAATGTATGCAAATGTGTCGTTATCTGCCTATTTGTTTGAAGTCTCTTCACTCAGAACAGTCTTGCATAAATATTATACAACTGACAGGAACTTTTGGACATGGGATCATGGGAGCTAACGAGACGCTGTGTCCACCAGGTGGATAGAACAGCTGATGACCAACAGGGGGGAGGGCACCACAAATTTTAGTAAACAAGGCTTGATGTACGCCTCTACAACCACTTGTAGCCACGTATAAACTTGCTTTGGTATTTATTTTGCTCTCAGGACTCTTTCCCTGTTTCCTCCCGCCCTCCAGATAATGTTACAAACACGCCTCATTCGTCACACACACTCGCCCAGGAGGAGAGCGGTCTGAAGGGGCGGGGGAGTGTGTATACCAGTCGGTTCAACTAGCATAAAAAAAATACATTACAATATATACTCGATACGCAATATAGTAATTTAATACATCCTGCGTAGACGTAAAACATTGTGTGTATTCAATATATATCGCCCACCCCTACTTCCACTTGTCCAAATAAAAACCTACAAGTACTGCTCTTTTTTCTCTCTTAAGCCCTATTCGGATGGGGTTAGTTCAATGCGGGGATAAAGGATTAAGTAATACTTGACTGCAGTCACCTCCCTGTCGCCATATGTGTGCTACGTAGCTTCCTGAACTAAACACGAAAAGGACAGAATCGATTATCTAAAAAAAGGGATCAGAGTGCTTCTTCAAGCACCTCCACATTCACCAAAAGAAATGTGCAAACTACATATTGATAGGATATGAGGGAACACAACATATGTTTTACAGAGGGTTGTATTCGGACAGGATTAGTTTTACCTTTGGTATTTTTTCTGGACCATTGTACAGGAACTGAAAATCATAGCAATTTTTACTGACATTTTTCAGAATAATTACTGAGACTGTGCATTCGGACGGGATTAAAACTTCTGGTAAAAATGACCATACCCAAGATCCTCACATTAAACTAAGGCTTTCGACTGGCAGAATTCAATGCCTGGAAAACACAATTTACTTTGCATTTACAAGCCAAATCACGCGACAGTTGCTCAATCCGTAGGTGACTCGGGTGGGAACCGTAGGGTCGCCGGTTCAAGTCCCTGTGTGGACCATGAATGGAGTGTGGACTGGTGGCTGGAGAGGCACCATTCCACACTCCATTGGTCACTGCCGAGGTGCTGTGGAGAAAGGCACCAAACCCCAAACTGCTCAGGGCACCGATCCATTGGCAACCCCCTCGCTCTGACATTTCTCCAATAATTGTATAAAAAAGTATATAGGTCCTGTTTGTGCATGTGCGTGTATTTTGGGCCTGTGTGTGTTAAATGAATAATATAATAACAGAGTAAAAAAATTGAATTTCCCCATGTGTGATGAATGAAGGCATTCTTTCTTTCTTTCTTAAAGGTTAAAACACAGTGGGGAAGTTTCACAGATGGGTCTTAGATTAAGAAAGGAGTATGCCTTAATGTGTACTAATGTGTTAAACTAGAAGGTGGCTTAAATTTGGCTTAGTTATTTAGAGATTACGGTGTCCATAGTGTAAGGTAAGTAACGCTGAATGAGAACACCGGGGTTAAGCCTGGTTAGGTGAAGTAAGAGCACAGGCTGTTGGTCTCATGGTGCTCATGGAAACCAACAATGTAACAGAAAACATAATTACTGGTGCTAATCTTGAGACAAAAAAAACGGCAGGGGCATCTGAGCTTCATCTGCCTCAGAAATCCCATAACGGTCAAGCCCAATCTCCATAAATACTATATTCATGCTATTTTAGCATTAAGAACACCATGTTTTCTGTGTAGGAAATGGTATAAATACACTTGCAAGAATAACAACCGACTGGATGAAAGCCATTGTGAATATCTGCAGCATGTCAGTGAGAACATGCCAGAAAAATAGCCCCCATGTACAATAACTATTATAGCATGCTAAAGCTATAAAAAGCCATATTTTATGTTCAGAAGAAAAACCAATATGATTAGATTAGACCATGTTTTCCATTCTGCCTACAGCCAATCTGTGACACGCTACTTTATTTAACAGATAAGACATCCATGAACACTGATGCTCCCACACCACACCGTACCACAGAAACACATATAACCTGTCACTGAGGGCTGTGCCACGGATCCACTGCTCTCTCTAATGAAATGGACAGATGGTTAACAGGACATATCCCTGTAACCATGACATTTAACCTTGACTCGTATGTTCACTTAACACAAACAAGAGAGATTGTGACAGCACAACGAGCCCTTAAGTGATGGTGCTTTGACCCCTGCAGGATATTTGTGAAAGCTTCTCAATGATTCAGAATGCCCTCTGACCCCTCTTTCCATTTTATCAAATCACTAGGTTTGTCTGTCAATCTATACTCCTCATCCTAAGAAGTGAAGACACAAAAAATAAATGTACTTAAGTCATTTGTACCACTTTTAGTTTGGATAACCCTAAAATGATATAACGCTTTCAAACAAAGATATAATTTTCAAACAAAGTTGCATTTTGTTATATACACTGGCAGCCGTGCTATAGATTATTTTAGAAAGACTGTCAAGAGAAGAAAATCTGTTTTCCCCAGTTCTAAATTGGATTAGCAAAAAGTTCTCCCACTGAGTGTGGAAAGAGGAGCAGGCCTGTGGAATACAGGAAACTTCAGGGCGACACAAATCACGCTGAGAGGCGTAGCTGCCTTTTATCGTCTGCTGCCGTGCCAGGATGACAAGCCTGAACACACACACACACACAAAAATTCACACACAGGGACATATGTGCTGTCCACGCAGAGAAAAGGCAGACACTGACACAGAAATGCAAGCATGGGGGGCATGTACACACTCAATCTCCCACAAACAACTAAATATCAAACTCAAATATGCACACACGCACACACACATACACAAGGCTGGGCTCACTCACAGAGAAAAAGAGTGTGATATGAATCCAGGGCTTGTTGCGCTGTTGGAAGGCTTTTAACACATGCCTGGAGACCGGCGAGCGGGCACAGCCCCCTCGCTGTGAGCTGGTCGACACAGTTCGCGAGGCTGGTGGAAACAATTAGCTGCGTCATCTCTCACTCAGAACTGAGTCTCCCTGGAGCTTTGGTTGTACGGACAGGGAGCTAAACTTTATCTTTTAAATGCTTTGTCTTAAGCTATTCCTAGATTTGTCAGCTATATTTCAGCTCACACTGGTTGCTCTGTTTTGGCAGTTTTGGAGTTGTCAGTGACTTGATGAATAAAGTAGATGGGCTACTATCGGATTTCAATTGAAATTCAATGCAAATTTTAACCCGATTTCCAGATTATTGGCAAAAAGAAAACGCGAGTGAATGTGCATTTCCATCCACTACTGTTTCCTGATTATTCCTCATGTATTCATTTGGGCGAAAAGTCTCCTCATGGCTCCACACAGATCAAATGGTTTTGTCCTTTTTCAGTTCCTTTAGTGGAAGATTGAGTGACGTCATGATTTATTCGCCAAGCCTGTTTCTATTGCACTTTGTCACATTTTGATTGTTAATTTTATTTTCACCTTTTCCACTCAGGGTTTCTGCATGCAATGTTGGTAAAACAGATGGGTAGAAACATATGTATATTGTTTTTGTTCCAAAGATGTGTCATTCACTGGTTTGCTTGTTTGTTTGTTTGTTGGTTTTAATACATGTGTTATGTTAAGCAGTTTTTCACTAATAAAGTTGTCATGGCTTATCTAACAACAGGCAAACGACTTCTCACTTACACATCCATGAGACACATGTTTCTGGCCACCTGATTAATTAAATATTACGTCACCTGGGGCTGCCTCGGAAAAGAAAATCATCTTTGAATAACGTTTTTTTTTCAATTATGTGGTCCTTTAGTTTATTACATTCTTGATGTTCGTCAGCAGGCACTCATGCTTGTATGGTTTTATATGCAAGGGCTGATAAGACTTGACCATACGTGGACTTGAATACCAAATAACAGGGCTAAAAACACATGAAAGCGGTTGTTTGATGCATCGTCTGATAATTTATCCATTATGCAGTATGTATCATTTGTATGGTTTGTCATATTAGGATTGTTTGATGCATGTGCGCAATTCAATTCTAACGTTGATGTGTTTTCTAAGTTGCCACATTATTCGATGCGTATCATGTTGATGCATTCAATGTATACATTTTTTATTAGATTTTGTGAGACATGTATCATTTGTTTGATCAATTTCCTTTGGGTGTATGATGTTTGATGTGTCCATGATTTCTTTCATAATTTGTTCTGATATATGTGTATATTTATCTATTTATTCATATTTCATCTGCGCATCTGTAATGAAATTTCTTATACCGTGGTCTGGGTGAATGCTCGATTCTGATTGGCTGCAGGGTGTCCATCAAGAAGTGTTAGGGCATGTTCACATAGCGTCTTTTTCTCGCAGAAAGGTCAGACGCTGGGGAGCGCTTCATCCCAGCTTCAAAGCACTGCTGGTGGGTTTTGTTTAATGTTATAAAACTATGTGGCTACACACCTTACTACAAGCTAACAACTAGCTTACAACACAAATGGTGATAAAAGCACAACACTTACCAGCAACCATCAGTGTCTGGACGACCTGCTCCAATAAATAGTATTGATAGTTTCCTGAACAGGAGTTTGATGACACCAAAGTTTTTCTGAAAAGTTTGGGGTCAATGATATGGCTTGATAGCCAGCTTGTCTTTAGCTCTCTAGATCTCAAATTATATTTGTTGTTTGCCAACTGTAAACACTGTTATTAACTTTATATCTTGCTACCATAATGTTAGCTTTCTGGCTCATAACTGGGGTTCCACAGTATGAGCCTGGCGGACGAAAAATATCTCCTGTTTCCTCCTATTTACTTGAAATGAATGATCCCATTGCATGAGAACCTTCTGGGATGGGAATGATTGTTCCAGATATTAATCAAACCCCCAGGTGTTGCCAGGGCAACTGAGTCATATTATTAAAAACATTTTTTAGATTTCTGATAACAAAACGCATGAAAATAAAGTATATATATTGTGTACTAAACTATTTTACCTTTTGTGACAAAGTTATCAAAGCCATCTTCTCTAAATCTCACCATCTCCTCAAGATCTCATCTCACAAAATATTGTGCATGATGTCAATGTGAATATCATGTAATTGTTGTACGGCTCCACTGCTAATCAGTGTAATTTGTAAAATGCCACAATGAAGCAATGACAGTCATCACCCTTTTCTCCACACTACCTTTTATTAAAATCCAATCACTGGCATACCAGATATTGCATGTGACATTTGGATGGACGGACCAGCGTTAATCTAGTCTCTCTCCTGATTTTATTGTGAGGGACAATTATAAAATTGCTCTAATCACATTTTATATCCTGGCTTATTGCATGTCGGCTGGGTGTCCCTGAGGAATGTTTTTTAGCATTTACCTTTTGAATTCTCCAGAAGTAAAATGGTATAATCAACAAATAATATATAAAACCGTATGGTTTACTTTGAATCTGAAAATACCTGTCTCGTGTAAAACCTGACACTCTACGCACAGCTTTGAAGATCAGGATCACCTTTGCTGCCTGAAGGTTATCCACTGATCTTTGTTTCCTTCTCCACGGAAAAGGGTATCTATTCTATCATTCATTTGGCAGAAGTATTGGCTTGTAGCTACTCACCTGCCACAAAGGAGCAGATTTAAAGTTCAGATGAAACCAGCAAAGATGAACCCTGATAAATAAAATGGATAAAGAGAATGTCTCATATAAAGCCAGTAGCTGAGAATTCAAGCTAGTTCGTTTAGGTTTTTTTTTCCCCCAGTCGTGATGCTAATGTACGCTAGAGTTGACTACAGAAGTATTTCCATGACATGGTACCGGCTCGACTCTACTAAGGTGTGTCTTCTTTTTCACAGCTTTTCCAGGCTACGGCTCTATTAAAAGGGTAGCTCTGTGTATTTTGGCCATTTTGTATTTAAGCATAAAAGTATTCATCGTCATAGAAACCACAGAGTGAATCTTGTGTTATGGACGTTGCTTTCATACTGTCAGCGGTATTGTTGTGTTATCACTGGCATTTTTTTAGTTTCATAAAATGTACCCAAATTCACAAATATGTAGGATATTACTACAGACATTCCTGTTCTTTTGCAAAGTACCAGGTAATATCCACAACTTTTGCTAACAAAAAAAGGAGCAAGCCAAGTCAAACCATACTGTGCAGTGGAAAAGAACGATAACTTAGCTCCATGGTGCTCTGTAGGGCTGACACATTCTGGTCATCTGGTTGGTCAATATGCTCAATGTCTGACCACATTTGCTGGTTTTACTTTCATAAAAACTGTGTCCAACAAAGCATTTTTTTTCCTGCTGAAAAGACCGAGCTGAAAAACAACCAGCTGGAAGCTCTTGAGCACACTGGAGGTGCAGCGTTTTTCCCTTGCCCTGGATGAAGAGAAGGTAAAACACATAGAGAGCAGCAGTATTCATGTCATTGTCGAAGGTGAAATAAATACACGTACGTGAACATGTAGGATGTGACGGTTGGAATCTCTGGCTCTAGGCTGCATACCAGGGTTTACTTTGCACTGGACTGTGTTTGAAATTAATAAAAAAGACTAATACAATAAATACAAGACTTTGCTTTGCAATAAGAAATATTTGTTGTTTTCTACTTTTGGCCCATTTCCTGTCACTCAGTGAGGTCGACTATAAACTCTGAAGGCGGGTTTTAAGCGTTGCAAAGCGCCACAATATATCAAGAAACAGGAGAGCAGTTGCCCGGCTATTTCTACCAGGGGGGCATTTTTCTGCACCGTTCAACAAGTAATTTTGCTCCTCTGCTGTTTTCTAATCTGTCTCTGTATGTGTGTTTGTGTGTGTGTGTGTGTGTGTGTGTGTGTGTGTGTGTGTGTGTGTGTGCGTGGGCGGGAGCAGTAGACATAGACAGCCTGCATGTATTTCTAATAAATTTAGTGGACAGGCAGGTTTTGATCTATTTCATCATCATAATTGAAGCAGAACAGCAGGACGATGGGCAGGAAAATCAAAAGGCTTGGTAAATAGGTGATGCATATTTGATAATTTATCAGAATCAGATCATTTATATCATATAAATTATCTCTGTGTTTTCTCGCAAGATTCACTCATAGCAAAGGATGGCAAAAACGATCACTCCAGATCGAAACCTGCTGCTCTACATTATAAAAAGGACACACAACAGAGTCATTGACATATTCAGCGAGGGTGGACCTTACTGCAGAGTTGTTGTGTTAGACTGGAATCGTTACAGCTAGTTGTACCTCAACTGAGTTTACAAAATGAAGACCTACCTACACTGTGATTTACAAGCACAAACAATACCAGGGGGAGCAAAGGTCTTCAGTTGATAATCCAATTGTGATTCACCAAATTGCTAGTAAAGTGCCTTTAAAATTTGCATGAAACAACGTCAACTGTTCTTCCTGCCTCTCTTGACTAAATAACTCTTAGAAAATTATATATATATCATAGAAATAGAGAATCTGAAGATAAATGATTGCTCAGAAGCCGGTGCCAAAATGTCGGACGGTGGACACTGCGCCTCCCATTCATTAGCACCGTTAGAGTAGGAGTACTTAAGCTTCCTTAATAATAATAATAATAATAATAATAATAATAATAATCATTCAAACAAGGATAACAAACCGAAGGCTGCATCAGGATTAAATGAGATCAAACGTATAGTAGGAAATAATAAAAATGTATACAAACCAGCATATAATGAATAAATTCATCTTAATATTATTCCTGTAGAAATAAGAATGTGATTTTTTTTTATCCCCTTAGGGAAAACAGTTAATGATCTACGATAACACAACAACCACAGACTGCGTTTCTTCCGAAAGGGATTCTTCACTGACATTCGTTCTCACAGGAGCTGTGGCAAGTGATCATAATCTTAAAAATCTCTACTTTCACTAATTAGTTCATTCATATTCAAACTTGAGTGAAACATATTCGTATGTGTATTATCACACTGTTACACTCAGTCACTCAAGTCTTACCAGCCTTCTTGGTCAAAAGTAGATTAACACAAAAATGCAAAAATATATATAGAGGACCCAGGTTGAGGCTCCAATGTGAGCATAAAAAGTTCCCAATAATACTTTGAAATTACCACAATGCCAAATAAATACTTGACTTTTTGTGAATCGGCTTGTTCTGTGAATTGTTTTGAGGATAAGAACTTTCAAATGGTATTTCTATTGGAGAGAATTAAGAGAGCTTACCCTTGAATGTCCTAAAATATATATATGTACTGTTCCGAGAGCTCTGAGTCTGTTAAACTTCAGACATAGAGGGACTCGTCTGACAGTGGAGGGCAGGGGGATTTTAAACCTCTCCATAACCTTGTCAATGAACAACTTCACATCACCGTGTGTGTGTGTGTGTGTGTGTGTGCCTGTGCGTGCCTGCGTGCGTGCGTGCGTGCGTGCGTGCCTGCGTGCGTGCGTGCCTGCGTGCGTGCGTGCGTGCGTGAATGAGAGACAGAGACAAAGAAAGTGTGTGTGTCCACACTAGTCCCCATGTGCCAAGCTTGAGTGCATGACTCACCTCCAGTGATGGTCTGGGATTGCAGAAAAAGAAAGACAGGGTTGGAGGTTAATCTGAGGTTGGTACAGTTCATCAGTTTCCTGAAGGGATGTGTGGCAGCAGGAGCAGGCAGGTAGAGCCTGGAAAAGCTGAATACAGAACTGCAGCATCAACAACATGGACTAATAGTTAAGAGTAGTAGCTATCCACACTTTGCAAACAAGGTATACTTAAAACATGAGACTGTTCTGACATTTCTGGGAGGCATCATTATGTTTTACCAGCCACTTTGTTTCCATTTACAAAAGCATAAACAGATGCCAGTTAGCCATGTTGCTTCTGCTGCCTCATCCTCTTGCCAATAAATACATGAGAAGAAAGCAATATTAATGATTTAATAGTCATGCATGGCATCAGTAATGACAGTTTCTAATACCTGGACTGTGATATGCAAGAACAGCATTGTTTATTCACTGTGGGTAGTTTTGCAAATTTCAGCCCAGAGAGATCCAGAAAATGTTTAGAAATAACATTCATAACTTGAACAAAGAAAATTCCAAAGAAAACAAAATGCAAAGTGGACCTCAGTTTGTGCCATGCTAGCACCGTCAGCTGGTTCGCAACTTTGATGACTGATGTATCTCAGTAGCTACTTCTTTTGATCTCCTGACCTTCCCTGTAACGCCACTGTGATGGTTGGAATCTGTGGTTTTGAGTGAAATGTCTCATGTACTGACTTTCCTATCAGCCTAAGTTTTACTGTGTGTGTTCAGGGCTACAAATGTTAGCATGCTAACACGCTAAAACTAAGATGGTAAACTTTATACCTGCTAAACATGGGCATGTTAGCATTGTCATTGTGAGTGCATACGGAATCAAAGAACAAAGAAAAGTCTGAAAAGAAATAAGGGTCCGCATTTTACAACAGCAAAACTATATCAACAAACCTCACAAAACTTGTGCAGTATAATCCAAGTCTTGTTTATCCAGGCGTTTGTTCAGTACTTTCAAAATATGCACACCTTACTATTTACAACACTTCTGATAACTGGTCTGAGAATCTCGCGCAGGAGACTGCTATGCGGAAGTGTTGTAAATGGTAAGGTTTCAACAAAAACTCACGTGTTTTGGAAGTACTGACAATAAGTCTGGATAAACGAGACTCAGGTTATACTGAACGAGTTGTGTGAGAGTTTGTAAACGGATGTTTTGATAAAGTTTTGATGACTTTTCTTTTAGTTTTTTGTTTATAATTCTCCATTCCCCATGGAGGCACAAAAACGCTTCCGACACAAATTCAGAGTGACACTTTGTAATTGATAGGATGTATACACCAAATATAAATTGACATTTTGAGTGTGTAAGAAAGAGGAAAAGACAATTATTAACTACAATATCAGTAGTAACCTATACTCCGCTCAGAAATCTCAGAGCATTCACATGTAGGTACATTCTAAAAAAGCTTTAGAACACACCTCAAACACGGTCTGCTTTGTGTGGCATTTTGTAGAGAGGGCATGCGGTGTTGACAGTGACGCAGGAAATGCAAAAAGCCATTCAGATTAGGAATGCTAAGCCTCCTGAGGCACAGCCTCCTCTGCTCCCATATGAAAAGACCCAGAGTCAGACCTGGCATACGCTCTGTTGGATTACAGGGGAAAATGCCTTCCATCAAAAAACTGATTACAGCACCTCTTAGCCCATGTGCATGCAATGAGAAAGCAGAATGAATGAATAATTACAGCAAGGAGAAGCCGGAAGGAAGGTGAGGCAGAGGAAGAATACAGGGAGGAAGGGAGAGATTGAAGGGGTGGTAGGTTTGCAAAACAGGTATTTAAAGCTGACATTCATGAATAGTGAAGTATTCATGAACTGTATGGTTAGATAGCATTTTGTCTCAATATAATACATGCAGTGATCAGTACATTTCCTTTTCATACTCACCTAAAAGGGCCTTTGAAGAAACTGTGAATAAGAGGGAGGCTCAGTAAGTACGTTTTACAAGAACACTTGAGATAAAAGTTAAGAAAAAATAATAAATCTTTTCATCACAAAGAAGGCTGTATGAATACACTGAAACCTGTTTACAAAGAAATCAATGGAGCATTTCAAATAATTCAGATTACGTTGCTGAAATGAATAGATGAACAAGGCTTGCATTGAATTAAGATTTTTCTTCATTTTAATGTTTTGTTTACTTTCGGGGCGGAATTGGTGCAATAAGGCGCTCCAGATACAATGCAATCCTGCTTTTCCAAAAGGGAGCTCAATTTTATTGATTTCATTCTGAGTAAAATGAATAGGTCCACACGCCGGTGGGGCTGTTCGCATTATAGACTGAATTGAGAATGGTGCTGGGAGAGGACTTTAGGCCTTGGGTGCTTCCAAGTCCAACTCCTACAGTCATACAGAACAGTACCTTGAATGGCGACTAAAACTAATGCTAAATGAATAACCACCACGTCTTGTTTCGCAACCTAAATCATGAGTTTTTTAGTTGTTGTTTTTTTTGTTTCATTTTTTATCTAAGAACGAGTGAATATTCCAACAGATGAAAAAGTTTCAAATGAAGAGTTAAATTTCATAATGCAACAAATTTGAAATGTAGTTTGGATTAAACGTTATTCTGTTTTTCTCTTTGGAAATCTCTGCAAGCTAAGGAGAAAACAAGTTCCAGCAATTTATGTTGAATACAAGACGGGTAATAATACAATCCTGATGACAACCACGACAGCATTTGCTGCACTAACAAAGCCGCACATATTCACTAATCTTCCAACCACTAAAACATGCAGTGTAAAAGTACACCTCAGATGGCAGGAAGTGCGCTTCTAGGCGGCTGTGCCTAATTGATAAACAACATGCGGGGTGCCAGACTCAGAATACATGGCAGATTAGATCAAAAGTGCTCAGCAAATGCTGCTGTGTGAGTCAGTCAGTCGTGCCTCATCATAATGCAGCCGCATAGTACCACCCAGCCATTTTTTCTGGATACAAAAAGGTCTGATTATTACTTAAAAACATGAAACACAAAGTTGATACCATAGTACCAAAGGGAGATCAATATGACTCTCTCTAATTTAGTTAGTTCAAGCATGCTTTAGGTATGTTTCATATTGTAAACAAAAAAAAACCCTTTGAATAGTTCACCTTTACCAGCTGGGGGTTTCATTCAAAAAAAAGTATCAGCATTGGGGCACCACTCTGCGGGGCAAGAAAACACCAGAACTTCTTACATTCTCAACATCAAAATGCAACAAATGAAAGGCATGGAATTCTCTCTGAGAGGAGGGCCGATGTTGACAGACTGCACCATCAGGTGGGGCTGCTGCCAGGCTCTAAGTGATAGAAAAAAGAAAAAGAAAACAGCTCCACTCTTCCTTCTGATCGAACTCTGTCTACCCACAATCTTGTTTTTCTGTATTTTAATACTCTCTCTTCTTTTCACTTCTCTACTACAACAGTCTTTTCTCACATTCATACCCCTCCTACACATATCCCTCCTGTTTCATATCAATCTCATGCTACCTCTCCTCTCCTCTCCTCTCCTCTCCTCTCTCTCAGATCAGTTTCTCTCTCCCCTGCTTGCTACAGGGTTGTTTTTTGCCAC
Organism: Echiichthys vipera; assembly: GCF_963691815.1. Taxonomy (NCBI): domain Eukaryota; kingdom Metazoa; phylum Chordata; class Actinopteri; order Perciformes; family Trachinidae; genus Echiichthys; species Echiichthys vipera. Next base: position 14,711,778 of record NC_139845.1, on the reverse strand, counting down.
AGCTCTTTTCCTTTTCCCCTGTACGGCCTGTGTGTCTGCTGTAATGAATTGTACTTAATTGCCAACTGGGACCCGCAGCCTTACATATAATTCTCAGGACACTTAACCTGGGTCACTATGTATGATAAACACACCTTAATAAATGGGCTTGGGCTTGGGAGGAGAGAAGAAAACCATTTCTCTCCTACGGCCCCACCACACAGAGTACTTGAAATGATCATGGCAATGCTTTTAAACTGAAAACACATCCTCTTTTAGTCTTTTAGAGTAGAAACAGGACTAAAGTCTAAAGCCTTATTTTAAACACCAAGAAATTAAATGAAATGAAAACATGAAATTATTATTTTCGGCTTTTTAAAACAAGGCTTCTTTTTGGCATGCTCTCTAGCCAACGTGAGATCATTCAACCACGCGCTAAAATCCTCTCCCAAGCAAATATTGTCCGAATACAGATTAGCAAATTAGGTCAAACAAAGGTTTAAGCCCAGTTCAGACCAAAGATTTACAACGAGACAAAACCATTTTTAGAGCGATGCAGCGGGTTGAGCTTGCACGTCTCGACTTACTCAAGCCAGCTGATGATGTCGCCTGAATTTGGGTGGTACTCTGTTGTCAAGTTGCCAGCAGCTGGTTTTGGAACTTCAGACAAGGCACAGCCAATTAACGTGTAGCAAAGTCTGCTGGTCAAGTCAGATACAAAATGTCAGCAGGTCGAAATGGCAGTTTTGGACGGAAGAGACAGAGGTTGAGGGTCCAGCGAGCTATAGAATAAATAAGAGGAGGGAGCGCCTTAATCAAGAACAAAGCAGTGAATCCGGGAAATTAAACGGTAGTTTTGCCGTTTCATCACTACTAGAAATGCATCTGTAGCAAGTATTTCGCTATCTCTGTCATGTATATTTTATGATGCTACAAATTATATATACCTACAAAAAAAATAGCTTCTGAAAAGTCAGAAATTAGAACGGAAGTACAGGGAACTGGGGCCGGCTGACGAAAATGATCCAAAATGAGGGGCCGGAAAAATATAAGCATCACAGCAGCGACATACTATATGAGTACATATATTGTCTTTATTTTTATCAATGTAAATAGTAGTCATAGGCCTCAAAGTGCAACAAGCTTGTCAAAAAACAATCCTTGTTAAATGAACAAACCTGTTAACAAAAGGTTTTCACTCAATTATTGGACTACATGATTGAGGCTCTTCTCCTTTACTTGGGTATTTTATTTACATGCTACTTTATACTTCTACTCCACTACAAATCAGTGGAAATATTCTACTTTTTACTGCACTACATTTATCTGATTACTTCAGTTACTAGTTACTTTACCAGGCTCACAAGCACATATGAAACATTAGTTTATTCATCAAAAACTGGACTGACAAAAATTAACCTAACATAAATACAGAGTAGCATGATTTTTCTGAAAATGCCTTATTAATGTATCCTCTTTACACTCAGATAAGGCTGCAGAATAAACTCAGGCTTCCCAGTGACAGAAACTAAAACGTCTCTGTCCATTCTCTGGTGAACTGGTAGTATTCTGTGTCAACCTTTCTTTTTTCAGAGTAGAAAGAGACATTGCGGTGGTGATTTAACCACGGATTTAACCAGACAGAAACGATTGAGAACAACAACAGAGCGCAGCTTAGCGAGCTGTTGCCAAGAGGATCCAGAAACCAAGGAAGAAGAGTGTGCGTAGCGTTGTGGCTGCACACCTATAGTGAGCGCGTGGAGCAAGTCTCCCAGCGCGCCCGGATTTGACACGCTGAGACGGTAGCGCTGAGATGGATACGAGAAAGGACAGCGGTCATGAATTACTTTCTACACAGGTTTCTACTCAAAGGGCCAGGAAATAATTCCTCGTGGGCCCGGGGGCCGCCAATTGAATAGCCCTGGGCTAGAGCATGTCGTCCGCCCAACAGGTTACAGCCACTTTATATCAGGGTGGTTATGTCAAAGTAAGCGATTCATTTGTCTTTAACACCGCTGTTTTCACCGGTTTATTTCTGGGATTTGGGTGTTTTCCAGGGACAGATTTAGAGAGTTGGGGGCCCCAGACAACCGCCATATTGCTTTACATTTCAACCTTTCTCTAACTGGGAATGTTGGTATTAGGTTTGGTAGAATAAGTACTCAAAACCTGGGCTATATTATGGGCTACAGTAATAACATAATTAAATTTTTTCATATCTAAACATAATAATGTATAACTGTTTGCTTACCTTGGCTAATGGTGTATTTTTCCTGTGAACCAGAGTCTATTTCAGGTGTTTCTGAATGTGAGTAACTGTGACTGTGTGTGTGTGTGTGTGTGACTGTGTGTGTCTGTGACTGTGACTGTGTGTGTGTGTGTGTGTGTGTTTGTGTGTGTGTGTGCGTGTATGTGTGTGTGTGTGTGTGTGTGTGTGTGTGTGTGTGTGTGTGTGTGTGTGTGTGTGTGTGTGTGTGTGATGCAACTATGTCTTGGCAGGTGCATTGCTCATGACCCAAGGAAGTGCATTGTCAAGTGTTTTGTTTTTTGTTACGGAAGCATAGCAGTTGGCCTGTTCTGAACAGGCATGTTTGAAATGGGCACTGCTGCACTAGTCAGTGTAAACTGCATAAATGTGGTGCTTTGGAAAACTAATATAGCAACAGTAACTAAGGGGAACAGGGCTTAGGCATGGCAACTATTAACACTCAGGGATTCAAATTCCCCCAGCTTAAAGTTGGTGCTTGTCGCTTTTGTTGAAAGAAACCAAAGTCCATGCTACAGTATGCCTTTCCTTTTTGTATATCAAACAAAATCCCCCTCATACAGCTGTGGGGATGTCTGCTCTGCGTCTATGGCCGGCAGATTGACTGTACTGGTTATGACACTCATGCATAATAGAAAGCGCTCAGGGGCCTTGGTGGAACTGAGGAGCACAGAAAAGAAGCACAGGGAACAGTTTGGATGTCTGGCCAGTAGGACAACCTCACCTCAGCGCTCTTTCGCCCCATCCCATCCCCTCTCCCTCTATCTCAACCCAACACATGCTGCAAATGCAAAGCCAGATCAAAGTTAGTGAAGCCCTTATGAATAAAAGAGTACAACCCATCTGTGCGGCTGCAGAATGAGAGAGCTTCTACAGCGTGTCTGAAAGAAAACATCACACATCAGGTGGTGGTTTCGGCCACAGTGGCGAACGCGACTCTCGGCCCTCGTGGGACCAAACCCGCAGGCCCTGCCGTCTCTCTCTTGGCAACAGTGGAATTAGTTGCTTGTGAAAATACATGAAAAAGACCATTCAGATTTAATGACATGACGATGATGATGATTTTTAGAAAAGAGTAGATTCAGTGTACGGTATGCACTATACAGAATGAGTAGTGAAGTTTCAAGGGAAGGTATCTCACCTTACCCAGCAGGCCAGACTCTTGGTTTTATGCTGTGTGAGTCTTTGGAACTGGCCATATACCTCACAGGGTGCTGCAATGCTCTTCAAATCCCATGTTATGACAGTATGCATTCATTGAAGTGTATGTCCAAATATTAAATGGTAGAACCACTGCTTGTTGCCATTTTTTTTTTTTTTAACTGACTTGTTGAAATAGAAGTGGGTTTTATGGACTAAAACTCCAAATTGTACATCTTCGCCAAGAAGAAAGACAGGGCAACTAATGCCTTGTTCAGTTATTGTCTCCTAAGCGCTATATATTGTAAAAAGCAAAGAAGAGAACGGCTTATGATGGTAAAAACTGCAAATCACACACTGGGCAAATTTCCTAGAGAGCAATTCAACATAGCTTGACTAGCCTCTGCCTGATTCAGCCTTGGCAGGAAATCCCCCCCATGGTTGGCAAAAACATGCCTCAGCATCAAAGATGTATTATTATTTTGTGCCAACTGCTGAGGACACTATGAGCGCTGGACCTGGGAAAGTTGTGTGAAGGAAGATAAAAGTATTATCTATAGCAACACAGTTACATTCTAAAGTTAAAGGGATAGGCTGGTGATATTTTACATTTTTCTTGGCGTCTTCAAATCCTGCAAGAAGACCAAAAGCAACAATAAATTGATGCTAGTGTTGTCTGTGCAGCCAAAGCCTGATATAGCTTGTGCCTCTGTGCCGTAGAGCTGTTGTTCAAAAACCATTAAAACACATCAATGAGCCCCCCTGTTGCACTGGGTGACATGTTCCTTGATAATGAACATGAGCGCTGTGGTTTATTTTAAGTCAACAACACATGCTATACTTTCTAGAGCACCTGTCTTTATACATTACAAAATTAAATTCATACTTTTTCAAGCAGTCTTTTGAATTTTCAATGACTAAACTGAAACTAAATTAATTTCCAAATAGACATTTAATTAAAAACAGAGCAGTCAATGAAATATGTTTTTAAAGGACATTGCATTGCAGCAACTCACTGCTACTGCTTGGTGCATTTCGGTGTCTTACTTTTAAAATGTTGTTTTCAGACTATATAGTTAGGATGGGCTAAATGCAGAGAAGGCATTGGCAAAGAAAGAATTTCCTTTATACATTAACGTAGTAGCAAGTAAAAGTGAGCCCCTACCTCCTAATACCAGCCAGCTCTATTAATAACTTTCAGACGAAGCATGAAGACATAGTGCATAGACAACACTATAAAAATCCATCACTCCGCTTAGAAATGAAATTACTTCCCTGGTGTGTTTAGTTTTCGGTAACAAGTTCTTCAAGACGAGGAGGAAAGGACAGGAAGACGTGACTTGTTTGAATGTTAAAAAAGACAAAGCTCAGCGATTTCTGACTTGATGAACAAAACTGTGGTCATAATATAACAGCCAGAATACACTGGGAACAGACACAGCATAGTTTTTACCTGCAACACAGGCTCTGTAGGTAGCATGTGATTGCTACCAGCTTCACTGTGTGCATGTTGAATTTTGCCAACTGAGGTTTGGAAGCTCTGCTTCCTCAAATTGCCCTGTGGTACAATGACATATGTATCCAAATCATTTGTTAAACAGATTGTACTCATGTCACACAGTTCTATATTGTTTTTAACTGTCGAAGGGCTGCGTAGCATAGAGAGAAAGAAATAAAAGTAAAATTGCGCCTCTAGGCAGCTCTGTGGTCATGGTAGAAGTTTCCATTTTTATAGAATGGATGCTCTGCGGAGGGCACGCTGTAACAGCCAGGTCGCACCGCGTATACACTCCATGTATTTAGGCTGTGTTATGTGGTTCATTTGAATTTCATTGACTTTTTAAGCACTTTTCTATTTTCAAATTATTCCACCTCATCTCATCTAATCTTCAACCGCTTATCCGGGGTCAGGTCGCATAGGCAGCAGCTCTAGCAGGGGATCCCAAACTTCCCTTTCCCGGGCCACATTAACCAGCTCTAACTGGGGGTTCCCGAGGCGTTCCCAGGCCAGTGTGGAGATCTAATCTATACACCTTGTCCTGGGTCTTCCCCGAGGCCTCCTCCTCCCCACACAAAATTCAAGTACCTAGTGTGTTAACCAGCAACTGAAAATAGTCCCCAAAGAATAATATTAATAGTTAATCATAGTAGTTAAGTAACTTTTGCCAAAAAGCTGTTTTAGGAAATTACTTTACATGTGAAAATATATTTTTGACCTGGTTTTAACATCTTTGAGAGAAATAAATGGGCTTAGAGCTTAGTGCCAATGACGGGTTAGGGACAGTTGTCAGTTATAGCAACATATATTCTAACACACAAATGTTTTGTGATATAATTATTTGGCAATATCATAAAATGACTAAGTAATACTATAAAACATCACCAAACCTGGGAACAAACTTTTATTCTTGCTCCTAATTTATTCTCATATATCCCTGATACTATTCAACAACACTGCTTCAAAAACCACAAAGAGTATGTTTGCCTCAGTGAACTCACAGTGAACTTACTTACTGTGGTGACAATTTCATTTTGCTCACTGACATAAAGAAGCAGTAAAATGTGTCACGAGTTACATGATTTCCACACATTGAAATCAAAGTTCAAAAAGACATCACTCTTCACAACTTTGAGATGAGCCTCAGAGCTCTGGTATCTTGACAGCGCTATGTACCATCTTGAAGTGCAAACTTTGGCTTGGGGTATTTCATGAAGGAGGATTCAAAGGCGACCAGGTAACTTGAGTTTGTTTGTTATTAGCCATTTACGACTTGAATTCCAATACATACAAATCCTGTTTTGTTTTATAGATCAGTTTCAGCTAAATGTAGCACAACATGTTGTACTTAAGTAGCAATCTAACATCTGTAAGCAAACCTTGCAAAGCCTCAAAGCACAAACTGACGTTCTGTGGTGCTGTCTCTCCAAAACTTCAAGATGTAGGAAGATTATTTGCACTCTGCAAACTTCATAATTATTTTTAAATTTAATCTCTCAAAGTAACATACTTACATCTGTACAAACAAAACTATTTGTTCTTGCTTCAATGTTCTACCAAATGGTGCCTCCCCAGGCAGATAAACACCATTACCACAGCATTATTCTCCTAGTCTTACCCCGAGGAAACACACTAGGCTAGGAAATACTCTCGGATGTGATGTGCCCAGCACAGATGCGTTTACAGTGTGTTATTAATCACAGAAAGATCATTTGCTCCTCAGAGCCGCCCAGGAGCTTAATTTCATTTGTTCCCATCGATTTAACGGCCATTTCAGAAACAGGAGGGTGGTGTGGGGAGAATAGGCTCGATACGAAGCTATTGATCAGAAACTAAATGACCTTGTGTACACAGTGACCGTGGTAACCCACCAAGAGATGCAGAAGAAATTATTCAAAGGTCTTTGGCGGTTTAACGTGGCGGCGTTGAGATGAAGCAGGTTATAAGCGGTTTGTAAGCACAGATGGGCCGGTGCTAGTTAATGCAACAACACACACGCACAAATGAGCGACACACTACACTGCACATGTACACCTGCCCACGCAAGCATCAGCCCTCTTCTCCTGAGCGTAATTAATATTTCTGTTCATAATTCACACTCCACGCCACACTATCCCCCCAGGAGCACTGTTGTGACGACCGATTCCACGCTGGCAAGTTGTTTTTTCCATGCTTCCGCTCCTACTTTGGCGCAGGGAGTCAATTATGAACACCTTGCGACCTTTGACCCTTTTGCAGATGAACCGCTATTCCCAGGTATGAAGCCACATCACGGCTAACTAGAGCCTGGGGGGTCCACGCTCTCTTGGTGCGCAAACAAACATTGTTTACAAGAATTACATGCTATAGAAGATGATTAACTACCCAGCTGAACCCAGGCTCCGCTTTGGCGGCAGTCCCACAACACAATTTATGAGGTTTGTGTGTGTGTGTGTGTGTGTGTGTGTGTGTGTGTGTGTGTGTGTGTGTGTGTGGGTGAAGAGGTGTGGGGGTTAATATAATAATGAGACTGCAATGCTGTGAAGCCACCAAGCAGGAATTAGTGGCACTAAATGAACTGCTCTTTTGTTTGAGGCCGTTTGATTACTTGGGTGGCAGCAGAGGGTGTGATTTCATTCACATTTCTAATCCTAATCTTGTTATAGTATACCCGACCAACACACACAGAAACACACACAAACACAAGCGTGTGTACTTGTGTCTGTGGGTGTGTTAAGTAGGTGAATGATGGATATATCTCGTTGCCTGGCTTACCTTATCAGCAGAAGGGCCAGTATGGGTTTCATCGGGAGGTTGATGAAGCTGGAGATACAGGTAAGCCAGGCAGCTTTTGAGGACGGGAACACACACACAAAACAAGATTGGCTTGTCTTCACGGCAAAATAAATGGTGTTGTTGAAGCTGAGATAGTCAAAGAAGAAAAGAGGACTGCTTTTAAAAAAGGTGCAGCCCACTTGATAAGGGCTTCGCTGTGATTAAAAAAGCAGAAAGCAGAGCTTAATGCCGTTCTCACTGATGGAAAACTGTCAAGAAGGTTCTTTAGTTTGTATGCTTGGTAATTGAAAACTTGTTCACATGGCCTACATGAGAATACTCTTTTGCAGAAAGTGTTTTAGACATTCTAGACAGTTCTTAATTTATTAGTTGATCCATCTTTTTAATGATGGACAGAAAATAAATCCACAATACCGTATTTATGGTTTATGGTTCCAGCTTTTTTGTTGCTACTATCTTTTTAGCCTGGCATCACCAGATTATTTAGCAAATAACTTTTGGTCTGAAACCCCTCCATTTTTTGGGGGATTTCCAAGTGCCGTTTTCAACGGTACAGAGCCAAAAAAAAGCCTCTGGACGCAATCAGAAACATGAGCTCGGTAGATTTGTCTCTTTTGTCATATACTACTGCTATACTGCCAGGCTTAAATCGAATACCTTTGGGTTTTGGACAGCTAAGACTAAACAAGCAAACTGAGGATATCACTTTGAAAAGTTGAATATTTTGACATTGTTAATGAAGATATGGTTTGATAGCATTTATAGCCCAACATACATTTTAAAAAAAAGAAAAGAAAAAGGTCCTCATCATCAACAAGTTTTAGTTTACATTGTGTACATACGGTTTACAGGGTTGAAATTCAAGCAGAATTTGAATGAATACCATAAGAAAGTGACAAATGAGCGCTAAATGCAGTACAGTGATACATTATCAATAATTGTAACCAGAATGACATTTCTTTCTTTATGCATTGATGTATAATATATAGTATTTGTGGAGACATTTTGCAACATATGATGCAGCAACACATTCTGCATATCATACAGTATGTTTAAACTGTGTGAGCAAAATGCAATATAGGTCATGTAAAGGGTACAGAAATGCAAAGGTAGCGTGGGATAACACACACACACACACACATACACGCACACGCATACACATACACGCACACGCATACACGCACACACACACACACACACACACACACACACACACACACACACACTTTGATGTGCCTTGCTCTTTTGCTGCATCAGCTCAATGACTTTATAGTTTAGGATGGAGTAATGGTCATAATAATCCCCTCTGTTGCTTTTCTTGCAGCTCTTTCACCAGTTTAGTTTGCAGGCCTCCCCTGTTGTACAGGCTGTTTGAGTGCCAGTCCCTAAATTTGAATTATTCACTGCATCGAGACTACTTAACAAGGCAGTATACTCTATTAACTAATGATTCTCAAAACCCCCTCCCCCAACATAAGGGTTGGTTACCAATCACATTTTAACCAAAAGCAGTACAAATGCCATCGCGGCCACTTTCAGCTCACCGTTATATTTAATTTTATTGTACTGCAGTCTGTGTTGTCTGTGTGGAGTTTTGAAAAGTGTAACCGCACATTTGTACTCTTCTGGGACTGCCCTGACTCTGACTTGAACAAGCTGCAGGGGCCACTTGAACTGTTACTCCATATGACCGATGTAATTTGGTCGGTAAGTTGGACATACTCTTGGCCATGTAAAACACATTCTTGCTGTGACAGCCGGCTTTTCACTCCACCTTTAAAGCTGCAGTCAGCAAGTCCGGCAGATCGAGTTGACTCAAATGTCAAATTTCAAATGTTTACAACTCTCACGCCCCTCCCCCACTACCAACGAGCTCCTCACCCCCTCCCATTGAGTGCTCGTCAGTGGGCGTGCACAAGATTCCTGTGAACGCGGCCGTCAACCTACCTCCGTGTAGCATGTAGGCTGACTGACTTACTCAGCGATAGCAATTGCTAACGTCATGAAGCGTATGCCTAGCTTGAGGCGTGTGCATGTGATATTGTAAGATGTGCGAGGGGGGGTGGGGGGGTAGGATCTGTGGCATGTCCACAAACTGTGACTGACAGTCAGGTCTCACACAGCCCTGCACTGAGTGAATAGGATGATACGGGCGCCAGGATGTTTTGTTGCAAAACAAACAACAGGCTCTTGGTGTACGTAGAGGCGCGTTTTTTCTAAAAATGAAGGATGATTTATGTTGTTCTATCGGAGCATAGTTTACAGTGTATACAATCAAAAAAATGTTGCCGACTGCAGCTTCAAGTGTGGCCGTTTGGAACAACTGTAAACACATTTGCCTTCAGATGTGGTCACACTGGTCTTTACAATCATTCACAGAATAGATAAGTTGGCTGTTGTATACAAAGGATACTCTGACCTATCTTGTGTAGACCTTTGTGTTTTAAACTAGTCCAGATTATTTTCTGTTTTGGACATTGGACATTCCAGATGTTTTCTGGCAGGAAAATGCCCAGCATCCCTCCCTTCAATCACCTGACGAAACTCTCCACAAGTCCTACAATCCCTTCCCTGCTTTTACAGCCTTTTACCACAAAGGGTACCATTTGGGAACATGTAGAGCTGTCATGACCCAGAGTTAAGGCTGAAGGTGTCGACAGCTAAAAAGGAAAGGAGACAACACTGCTCGACGGGGTGCCTGGTGCTTCTCTGAAGCATGTCCTGAAACAGTGCCTTTGATGCAGACAAATAGTGTCTTATCAAAGAGACGGTCCATAATCTAGGAAACCAGGCGGGTGTTGACCACCTGCTCTATTTCTGTGCCAACCACTCCGGAACTGCTATTCCAAAGAAAAGAAGAAAGAGCACTGGAAGAGAGAAAATAAAGACAGAATACGAGAGTAAAAGGGTGGAACACAAGAGATGTGTCAAAGAGAAAAGAAGTAAGCAGAAAGACAAGTTTGAGGAAAAAATCGAGGCTAGGAAATGAGGCTAAGAGAATCAAGAGAATTAGGCATAAATAAGGGGAAGAAAGGAACACACACAAAAAAAAAGAGTTTGGAGTAAGAGGAAAAATGAGTGAGTGAGTGGGTGAGAGGAAGACCAAGACTGTCGTACTTCAGCTGGCACAATGTCTCCTCATCTTGTCACAGGGATAGAGAGGCCTGGCTGGGGGAATTAGGAGGAGTGGAAAACGCTGATCCCGGGCCCACAGTGCCCATCACTGTCACTCATGTCTGGCAGTACAACGTATTCTGGTGACACGTGGAGTTCCCCTGAGTCTGAAATGGGATAAGAGACCCTGTCCCCCCCACCCCCTCCCTGCCTCACACACTGCTTCCAGTCCCCTCGTCTGTTCTCCCAAGTTTTTCTGTTTCTTAATCAGTCATTTCCACCTCATTCAACACTCTTCTCCTGAAGACCAGTCACCCATTTACAAAAACGACATTTCAGACCAAAAAAACCCAAACAAAAACGGCACCCGTTGACCAGTTGCCAACCATTTTGACCTTTGAGGAAAGCATCCAAAATGAAAGATGCTCAAAAAAATACATAGACGGATCTGTAACGCCAGCAAGACTAGTGACGAGTGTAGTTTGGGTCAAGGAACAAACTATGCACTCATGCTTTTTACAGCATTCCCGTCCTGCAGAAGCAGAACATAATAGAGTTGGCCACTGGTTTACTAATGCAAGATGATAAGCAAATAGCTGTGTAATTAAGAAAATGTACACAAAGACTGTTTCCTGTGTTATAAATGTTAATTTTATGTACTCTGAATCCATAACATATGAGTGTTGTCACAGCATCCCATCAGGTAATTGAATAAAATCAAGTGGTGAAGGAAGTACTCTTTTATTCAGTAAAAGTAGCAATACTATGGTGTTAAAATACAGTAAACACCCTGAAATACTAAGTAGGTGACCCAAAGTAAAAGTATTCATTATACAGACTGGCCCACTTCAGAACAGTATTGGATTATAATGATTGATGTATAAATCTGTTCATCATTTTAATGTTGCAGCTGGAACAAGATGGAGCTCCCTTGAACGTGTGCTGTCCCCATTAACCTATAATAATACATAGTAATGTATTTAATATGACTTACAGGGCAATCATTGCCAGAATTTTTTTTTTTATATATAGCAATTTAGACTAGAGCTGCTGCCCCCGCGACCCGACCCCGGATAAGAGGTTGAAGATGAGATGAGTAATTTAGACATAGGCTGTGGTATTTTTTAAATTATAACATAATTATTTACTATTGCAAGCTTTTTGGGAGTTATCTTTAGTAATAATGCAGTAAGATTGCATATCCCCTATAAGTGAAAACTACCCAGAATCCAAAGCAGTAAAGCTCCATAGGAACTATAGTGTGCACAGAAAGGGGACTGAGGCAGAGCTGTAGTGGACCAGAGAGAGAACTGAGTCCTCTTTCATATGAAGTGACAATGTGAACGTCAAAAATAAAAAACAAGTCCCTTTTCTGTCGGTCCACTTTTTGGTCCACTTTAACAGGACTGAGTACAGTTTGTTTACACTGAACTATGTGAAAACACCATAAGTTTCCTGCAGCAACTAATCCACGAACACGCTGAAATGACTTTCACTACATGTTTTGTTTTTTGTGGTATACCTGTTTTCTCCCGTGCCTTTCCTTTTCCTTGACCTTTCCTGTCTGCCTGATTGCTTTCCTTCCTGTATGCCATCGCTGCATTTCTGGTGCCATGTTGGGGCTTGCAGCTTAGTCGGTCAAACGGCAGGTGTGCAATCTCATCAGCTTCTCTTGTTGCGTTTCTCATCTTGTGCGTGTGAACCGATGTGCTTGTAAGCATGCGGTGGCACTCCTACGTCTATGTGCACCCCGGTTAGAGCGGCATTGATGTTCATTCGGGTCGACCAGTGGCTCCAGCCTTATTAGAGAAGCACTAGATTGAAGGACCCTGACCCAACCCCCGAGAGCGTGGAAAAGAGGAGAGGGAGGGGATGGAGGGTGCAGCCGGAGTAAGACCAGAGCGAACAGCCACATTATCACATTTCCTGCCGCTATTTTCCAATTAGCTCGCTATCGATCAGCTTGCAAACCTCTTGACGCGGTGTGCCTTTCACCGACTGGGCTTGAAGCCACTTTCTGTCCAAGTTCTGCCGGGGTTTCACCCTAAAGTGGAGCTGGACAAGCACACTCGCCTGGGAAACTATCCAGGTATGCTGGGAAAGAACCGAGTTGAATCTAGCTTTGAAAAGCGTTTTATCCATTACTACCTGTCTTAACGGAGAAACATTGGCAAACGGATTTTTAACGAAAGAAACCTTACTATTAAAAGTTTGTTGCTTGGAAACGATAAGGAATCAGCTCAAGGTGGAAGTGATCTTGAGCTGAGTGTATATGAAGGCGCTGCTTCCTACACGTCATCCCTGGCATTTCTTTTTCCTTTTATTAAGACTAATATTTTCATGGTCACAAAACAATTTCTCCTGATCCGATCTGTAAATGCTATATTTCTCTCAGATTGTACAGTACACGTTGCCTTAATGTAGATACTAATGAAATTGAAAGTTTATTTCAGGACAGTTTCTCTTGATGGGCTAATTTACATTTGAAAGTTGTAAAATATGGCAACAGCAAACACTCAGGTTCCTCTATTGTTTTCCAATATATTGAATCAATAATGTCTGAACTATTATTGTGATGGACAGACAAACAAAGGTATGAATGGAGCTCAATCGATGGTTCAACACACTCATACACAAAGTTACATGATGGGGAGGGCATTTATTATACCACATTAGTAAGATTTTCTACACCTGTTTTAAGGGAACGCAGGATTTGAAAGCAAGTGCTTAAATAAACAAATTAATCAGATGCTATCTTGTCGTTTCATGTTTTGTACCTTTTGTTATTTTGTTTTTTGCAGTGGTGTCACCTAGAGTGGCATAAAGCTCATGAGCATGGGAAACAAAAGCACCTGTCAGTGAGGATCTGGTTGTGTGTCCTGAGCGGGGCTGCGCCCTCTTATCTGAGCTCAGCAAAAGTTCCCATCGATCGGTCCGCTGATTGTGCGTCTGTCAGCCTACCTGTCCGGCCCTCAACCCCCACCACCACTCCATCTCCTCCCTCCATCCATCCCTCCCCCTTTCCCCTCTGCCCAAGGCCTCATTGATTAGCTGTGCCCTGGCTCCTGCCCGCTGATCAGTCAGCTTGATGTCTTTTGTGTCTGGGTGAAGTGAATAAACTATTGGGCCGATCGAACGGGAAGCGTGGGGCCAGGAGAGCCAGCGCTTGGCCCTTGAATGCCAGGAGGAGAAGGGCAGAAAAGATGGAAAAGGTAGGTAGGGAGGTGCGAGGGGAGGAGAGGAGAGATGAAACAGGGGGGTTTGAGAGGCGAAGAGAAGAGGATCAGGGCAACCAACTGCCTCAGTTCAAGATCAGAGACATGGCATACAAAAGGATGGAAAATGAAGAAATTGTAGTATAAGAGATGAAGGGACAGAAGGTGGCACCTCCCACTGGGCCCAAGTTCACAAAGCTCAGCAGGCCTCTCCTACCATGGCAAGGGCAAAACATCCATCTCTAATCCACACACTGATGACAAGCTCCTCGGATAAACACGAGACGCGGCATCCTATCTGTCTTGAGACTGTCAGAGTCCCTGCGCTTCTTCCTGACTGTGGACATAGGGAATAATTGCATCCATGAGGCTGCATAAATTAGCCAGTAGTTGTGGCAAATCCATAGGCAAGTGGATGAGGACTGCTCACAAGGATCAGCGCCTCTGAAATTTCTGTAGAGCTTCAAAGTCTCAGATGGGGCCAGATTGATGGGAAGAGGACAGGATAAACCATCATTTCCATTTCATCCCTGTCAATAAGCATTTGATAACGGGGGGTAAAATGGGAGGAGGGAATTTGTTATTATAATAAGCGGGGCTTTTATGATCATATTTTGTAGCAAGGTGACAGAAAATTGCACTGATGGATGATGCGATTGTGAAATGGGACAATTACTGGAGGAATATATTGGACGTTATCAAAATAGATGCTAACCCAAACTGTTACTGCAGGAATGCATTTATTCTGACAGATCCAAAAGCATATAATGGTAAAAACAAGTAATGCAACAATTGTTTTACTGTTGATATTCCCTAATGAAAAAGTATTAAAATATTCAGGGTTAAGAGTCAAAGTTTAGAGGCCACCTCATTACCGTGATGTGCTATGACAGCTGATGTATTTCTAATCACGCCTATAAAAACTAAAAGACATAAACAAACATTTACCCTGTTTGGAAGCCCATAGTTTGCTTGGGGATTGGTGAATTTTCTTTCTGTCCTCCATGTTTTCAGTCAATCGGCCCTTAGATAAAAAGAGCTTAGAAAGATTATCCCCCTGGCTTGCATGCCATTATCATTAATCAGTGTGTTATTGACTGCTCTGTCCTTTCCTGTTTCAAGTTCAGGCCTCCCTTAATCCACACATTTTGCCCAGAAGACACACACTCGACTCCGGGAAGCTCAGTGCAGCTTGAACCATGCCCACCCTTGCAGGCACCAATCGATTTGCAAAGAGCCCTTTCCTCCCTACCTATCAAAATGCCCAAACATTGTGACTGGGGGTTACATTTTCCTCTTACAGTAACAAGACTTATTTTGGAGATATTTTTTGAAATACCAAAGCCAAAAGGACTAAGCTGCTTGTAAACTAGTGGTTGCCAGATGTACATGTACCCCAGGGGGTGGGGTGGGGGGTGCCTCTGTAGATGACAAGGGCTACATGGAAAGATTGCGAAGTTGCTCAGGTCATTTTGAAAAATAGAAGTATGGATTAGATTTTGCATATGTGATCGGGGGGTGCTGAGGTACATGACTTTTTTGAGTACTCATTGTGCTGTTGGAATATAGTGACAGTTTCAGCAAATATGAGGAGAAACTTATCTTTTATAGAAAGAATCTAGAATTGTCTAGACCTGCTCATGAGATAAATCTGTTGTGATTTGGCGTGATATAAATAAAAAATTGACTTGACTTCTACGAGATATACAAAAATGACATTAAAAGTTACCAGGAGCAACTGAAAAATATATAAAATGACAATCAACAACAGTAAACAAAGTGCTCTTGAGTGAGACACTGAACTTGTGGCAGATCACCTGCTGCGCGCTACTCTGCAGTTTAACCTTAAAGTGTAGAACACACAGTCACAGGCATTCCCGGGCGTTTATCAACCATACCGTGGGAATTGATGTTGCCAAGCATGTTTGTGCTGGAGTACAAATCATGCTGCCAGTTTCAGTGAGCCTGTCAAAGAAGCAAGACGTCAACACAGCCAGATGGGAACAACAGGAAGTGAACTGACAATGCATAAGTCAATGGGGAGGGAGGTAGCCTTGAGCGGTGGAGAAGCATGTGGGTTTGTGTATCACACAGCCTGTGAGCACGCATTCATATGACTACAACTGTGCGTGCATGCGGTGTGTGTATGTGTCTGTGTACACACATCACAGGGGTCGCGTATCCCTCGGTAAATATGAGCTGAGCCTGATCAATAATCTTAAGCGAAGAGAAGCTTATGGTTTTACCACATTAACTCGACGCTGTCAAAATCCATTGTCCCCACACTTTCCCCCTTGTGTTCCAGTGTGTGTGCTTGTGCGCGTTATGTGCACAAACATGTCTGCGTGAGCAGGTGTGTTTGTTTACAGGAATGGCATGTTAGCTTAACTGTGTCTGTGCGCACACGGCTGTTTAACATATGCTGGGTGAGGTTGCGCACGGTCCAGACTTGGGCTCGCTCCCCGCTATTGACTGCAGCTATTTACCAACTCTGCCTTACTGACACATGCAGCCTGGTCAAATAGATAGAGATAATCTATGCAAATGTAGCACGCTGTTTTCTCAATCAAAAGCTTTTTAGCTTCCTGTGTATCTTCCTGCACGTGTTCATTGAGACAGTTCCCAGAGGGCTTCCGGTGAAGCTGGTTTGATGATATGAGACTGATTAAAAACATTACAAAGTTGTTTGTTTAGCAGCGAGAAAAAAGCCAGACATATTTGTATTCTTTTAATGTACACTGAATTCAATATCACAAGGATATCAGAAGATGGATTTCTTCATTTCTTTTGTTAAACACTAAACACATGCCTGCAAAAATAATGGGTCTCTTATTTTTTTATCTTAAAAATAGAATTAACAGGAAGAGACAGAGTCAATTAATAAAGCAATAAACTGACAGTGAATGAGCTGCAGACTCAGTACCACAAAATCACAAGCAGGCAGAGAAAGGGTATGGAGAACAGTCGAACTGGTATGAATACATGGTTTGATTTTTACGTGACCTTGCAGAATATTCTGTGAAAGTGCTGCGCTAAGAGCTTTAACGTTTTAGAGCATCTTTCCGTTTTACTATCACAGCTCTCATCAAATGTGTCTCCAGCAATAGCAGGCACTAAAAAAGCTCTGTTAACTCAATGTACACTACCTGCCTGTCACAAAACGGCAGACATAGTGGCGCATTTAGCAGCTACTGTACAGTTCCAGATTTTTCAGGAAAAATTTTCAGGATCCAGGAATGATGAGTCAAATCATCCGCCGATGACCCCTCAGTCGCGTTGAAATTCTTCAAGTTGAGCCGTCTGTTTCGTTTTTTTTGACAGTGTGTGCATGACATTACATTTTTATATTCTAGCAGGGTAAGCGTGCTGGTGTGTTTCCCAAAGGTGGTATATAGATCTGAAAGTAGATAATACGGCAGGAAAGTGACAAGCACAAAACATGGTAAACGAGACGGGTTGGGTGGGTTGCCGATACTGCCGCAGACCCCTGATGCACTGAGGACAGTCTGCCCCGGGTTGACAGCCTCCCTTTCCAGGGTGAGAGAGGGCTCTGCGAGGCCAGAGCCGTGGAGGAATTGGGCCAGCCAGTGCTGGTGAGATGAGGAGACAGTCCCACGCCGAGCTGCTGTCCCTGACCCCATAGATACATATACCCGCCCGAGGGCATCAAAATGGTCTCAAATGTGTCAATACCCTGCCACATGTCCCTTTCTCTTCACGCTCACGCCATAGTCTCCCCTCTGACGGAAACCCATCAACACCATTCCTTTGTGCACGCCAAAAAAAGCATTTGTGCCCGTCCTACTTTTTATGCACATCCCCTCTCTTTAACACAAGCCTGAGCTCAGAGCCAAAAACCTGCCTCTCCCAACCACGCACACCTCCCTTCCCTCTGTTCTCATCTCCCCCCTCCATCTCCCTTCTATCTCTCCATCTCTCCAGCCCTCCTCTCCTCTCTCGCTCTCCCCCTCTCCTGTTATAAACTCCAAAGTCTCCTAATTCCTGTCATGCTAATTGGAGCTGACAGACACAGCTAATTATGCGCAGATAATCTGCTGCATCTGACTAATTATAATTCCCATTAGCTGCCGATAATGCTCATTAGATTAACTTTCTCCAGGAGAAATTGGAAATAATAGACCAGGCTCAACGCTGCATCTTTTTGGTAATCATGGGTAGGAGTGCGTTTGGCAGGAAGGGGCTGGTGTTTGTTTGGTGTCGGTGAAGGCAGGCTGGTTGCTCGCGATGGTCGCAGTGGAAATAGATACGCCGTCTGATCCAAATGATGTCTGATACTCTTGACTGCCAGCGCCAAAACTGAGAACGACAGGGAAGCTGCCAAGAGGGGAAACTGTGACATGTAGGTCTATGTCAGGTCAGAAATGAAAACATGTTTTATTATATTTTTTTCAATAAAAAGGTCTTCAAGGCACCACTAACCCCACTGATAGAAGACCATCCTTGATGAATTAAGCAGCTTTGAGTGTAAAAAAAAAAAAAAAAAACACTGCTGGAGTTGCTCTGGTAATAGCACTGCTCATGGCTATCAGTCATATTACCAGTACATATCTATAACGAACCATGAATGTTCAAACAGGAAACTTTAGCTGGCTGCAGTCCATTAGCCCACTCCGCGGCACTAAAAACTACCAATCACACACACTTTCCCCCTGAACAGAGCAAACGATGTATTTTGTCGCCCACTCAGTCTACCGCTGCGTGTTCTGCCCTTGCTCTCCTTTTTTTACTGCATGATACAACAATGTTGCTGCTTTGGCTCACCCACCACCGCCAATTACCACCGCCTTAGATATGCTTTTATCTGCTGCGGAGAGGGATGTATGCACCGGCGACTGCAGGGAGGACATAAAAGCAGATATATTCAGAGCTGTCATTTTAAAGTTGTGCTACAATCTCATCTTATTTGGTAAAAATAATATTTTTTCAAGGCTTAAAAAGGGAACCATTATGCGTTTACTCTTTTCCTGTCATATATTTGATGTTACAATGAAAGTTGTCCATGTTAAACGTGGGTAAAGCTTCTAATAACGAGGTAAACACATGTAAGAATAACCCCTGATGGCTGCTCCAGGCACGTTACTGCAGTGTTAACATTTGACATACACTGCTGCTTGCTTATTTTGTTAATATTTCCCCAACTTCGGACCACATTCCTGCTGGAATTGTAGAATGTGAAATATTATACTCAATTACAGTCAGACCCTGGATGACTGCACGGTTCAAAGAGGACTACAGCAGAACGGAGATTCGGAAGCCCGGAAAATATGACCAATCAGAGCAGACTGGGCTTCTTCGGCTTAAAGAAACAGGCGCTACGACAGAGCGTCTCAGATAGAAGGAGAAGACAGGTGCAGCAGCCATGAGCAACAACAACTTATTTTGAACTTTCAAGCATGTAAACATGTTCCAGTAGAAACACAAAATACATTTATGAGCCTGAAAAAGAATATAATAGGTCCCCTTTAAAATCCTCACATCTAGCATGGCTGCGCTAAGTGAGGTGGTGCAATAATAAAAAGATCAAACGCAGCTATAACTATTAAAACTGATGAAAGAAACAAGAGGAAGTCATTGATTAAGCATCAAGGCCGTTTGAGTGCAAGAAATAAAGAAATCCTCTGTTATTGTTGCCAAAGCTTGGAGAGCAATTGGACACAGAAACCAAATGTAATTTATTGATGCAGTGTGGGACCGAGGAGCTCAAAGCCTGAGGAACACACAGGCCCTAAACCCACAAATGGGATATTGATCGCTTTGACAGGGTGGGGGCAAGAAAAAAGTTATATTTAACCATGAAGTGCCTCACTTACTCTATCGAGTGGTTAACATTCTCTCTTTCTCTCCCACAGCCACTTACACACACACACACACACACACACGCACGTGTGTGTGCAAGCACGCACAAGCACGCATGCACACTACATTCAACAGCTCTGTGGTATTCAACAGTGTATGTTCCTATGACAACCCATCAAATTGCCCATTGGGAGCATGGCTGACAGCACCTCAGGGTGTTTAAATGGAAAGACTGTGATCTGAACAATACAAGATTCTATAGTGTATGTGCCCTATGCTATATATACTGTACTTTACTCTGTGATAGGACAAAAAGAAAAAGCTCAGTATTCTTTGCTGCAGTTAAGTGTATTCATCTTTTTATTCTGCCCCTGGGGCCAGCCGTAATCCAGTGTGTGTGTGTGTGTGTGTGTGTGTGTGTGTGTGTGTGTGTGTGTGTGTGTGTGTGTGTGTGTGTGTGTGTGCGCGCGTGTGTGCCTGCTCGTGTACATGTGTACCCCCAAAAGCAACGTCCTGAATTTGATCATTGTAACCAGCACGTCTCGTAAACAATAAGTACCAGGCAGGGAGAAAAGGAACATCCACTCTGTGAGAGATGGATCCAGCTACAAACAAGATATGTTGGCTTATCGCAAGCAAAAAGAGCTTTGCTGCAATATTCGCTGGCATGTATTTTAGAAACACAAGTCAGGGCTGAAACCATAGCAACCAATGTTTTAGCGAAGAAGGAAACAAAAGCGCAGTTATCGCCTGCATGAAAATGTTCAAGCCCACCTAAATTCAGCTGCACACGTGCAGAAGAAAATGCCTCTGAGTGATGCTTTCCAAAAAAGAAAAAAACAAGGAAACATATAGGTATCATCACAGGAACACTCAATCACTGCAAACAAATACAAAGTTTGATGTGATTCATATTTGAGTAGCTTCAGGCTTTCTGATTTTCTCAGGTAAAGCAAAACAGATCTTGTGTTTCTGCAGCTGGCTGCAACTGGAAAGAGAGAGAGAGAGAGAGAGAGAGAGAGAGAGGGAGAACAACAAACAAAGCAAACTTCAAAAATGATTCACCTTAACATGGCACGTAGTCATGACAAGGTTATTTTGCTGAGAAAAAAACTATAAAACTATAAACTATATTGTGCTACCTACCGGGAAACCCTAACCCAGACCGAAACAATTCGCAATTATCTATCATATCATCATCTATCATCACGTAACTCGGAAAAAAACTCTAAAATGTTCAGCAGTTCTTCAAAAATGAAGGAGGGGCGGCAGTAGTGTCAATAATTTCCTAAAGCAACACAGAAAACAAATTGAGGTGAATGATGAATATGGAAACAGATATCCCAATAAGGAAGTGTGGTTTTAGTGCATCTAATAGTAAAGCCATTTCTTAACCTTTGTAACCTTCAGCCATCTTCCTGTTTCAGAGGGCGAGAGGTAAACTTTAGAAGAATCAAGAGTGAAATAAGTCTGAATTCTCCTTTCTCAACACATCAGGGGCACTATGTTTAACAGAGCAAGCAGCTCATTTTCTGATGGAAGTAGCCAGTAAATGAAATGCATCACCAGCATCAAGTGTCTTAACAAGCCCTCAGAAGTTTATTCTGTTGATTTGTCATTTAATCCTCTGTATTTTCACCAGAAGCAAGAAAAACTAAATGACTGCCTTTGCGGTTTTAAGCGCCGGCCGACCAGTCAAGTTACAATAATGTATGGAGTGAAGAGTCAAAAGAATTTAATAAAAAAGGTATTGAGTGTATTCTTGTGTGAAATGGAAATTATCACTATATTGACATTTGTTTCCAGTGACTAATTTCCAGTGAGAAGCACCCGGCAGTTTGGTCTCTGGGGAACAACGTGGTTGAACTACAACTGCGGGTTGACCACTCATAAATTATGGTCTGCGATATCATGATGTTCACAGAAACATGGTTCGACACCAGGCGTTTATGATAGTGTCACTGAGCTAACGGGACGCTGCGTCCTCCAGGTGGATAGAACAGCTGATGACTCCGGAAAAATCAGAAAGGGTGACTTTGCAATTTAGTAAAAAGGGCTTGATGTACGGGCACCACTTGTAAAAGACAGCAAGCCTGAGTGTTCAAAGAGCTGCTGCAGACCTGTGGATAAAAACATTTCATTACCTACATAATAAAAGTCTCCCGTTATTTTGTAATTTCAAAATGATATGACTGATACAGCTGAAAGCAAACATGAAACATAAGGGAGATATCTGAAAGTAGGAGAGAAACTTTAAACTACAGAGATTCAGAAGCTTCAGAAGTACTGAAAGCTAAGACTTTGAAAAATGTCTTTGTCTCTGCGGTCTTACTGAAAAGACATGAGTTGAGTCTGGCAAGACAACTTTTTTTTGAGGGGGAGAAGGGGGATCATCATGGGTTGACTGCAGTCGGTGTCACCTCTCCCTTTGGCACCGAGCCAAAGTCCAAAGTGGCTCGGTGCAGCACGGCTTGGCACGCTAAGACTGGTAATGGAAACACAAATCCGTCGTTTGACCTGGTGTGGCCAAAAGGGCCAATGACAGTAAACAAATGTGGATTTTGCTGCAAAGAAGCTTCAAATTCGAAAACATGGATACTTCACACATATCTTAAACTGGAAGCACAGGAAATCTTTACAAACACCACAGTCTAAAGGTCTGCACCCAAGATTAGTGTCAATAATTCAGGATATTTTCCCCTTCTGTTCCTGAGCGTGGAATAATGACCAGAAAAGTACTTTGTTTTTGTTTTTTTGCAGAACACTGTCACACTTAAGTTTGAAGAAAATGTCATTTAAAATGTCATAACTTCATTATTATATCCTATTGGACAATAATCTAAAAATGCTGTGGAATTCTTGAGTAAACAGGTTTTGTGAGGTCACATTGACTTTGACTTCTGACCTCAAAATCTAATCAGTTCATCCTTGTGTCCAAGTGGACATTTGAAGAAATTTCCTTCAGGCTATAGTGAGATGTCAAGCCATAAAAATACATGACTGGTTGAAAAGACTGTTTAATATAAAGATTAACATTAAAATATTGTTTGATGAAGAAAAACACTGGTGTGATAAGCGTTTACTGTTACTGTTTAATGTGAGTTCTTCTCGATAAGGAGGAAGGCTAAGTGCATAAAATGTAAATCAATAGGACAGACTTGTGAAAATCCTTTATAGAGTGTTGGATCACTTAAGCAACATCAATGAAGCTCAGTACGGATATGAAAATGTGTTTGAGAGGCAGAAATACTGTACCAACTCCTAAAAAAATAATCATGTTTTGTGTTTTGTTTTACAAACACACTGTGATCCAATATCCAGACTGATTAGAGCACAAGAGGAGGTGAGGATTTAGTGTAGTTAAGGGCGGTTTGATGGGACATGTGACGCATTTGTCCGTTTTCTGTGAAAACTGCTAAACTCTCCTGGGTTTTTGTGTGTGTGTGTTGGTGAGTGAGTGAGTTAGTGAGAGAGTGAGAGAGAGAGGGAGAGAGAGAGCGAGAGAAAGAGAGAGAGAGACAGAAAGTAAGAGATTAGGAAGGAATTCCATTATTTTTTGCTTTGTTGATCGTACAAAAAAAAGAACTCAAAGAGAGCAACTTGTGTTTAAATGGGTGGAGGTCTGCTGCCTGAGATAACCGCTGCACTGAGTTTGTTTTGTTTTCATCTTCATCAAACCAGCCAGTTATGCCCTGGGGATGTGGGTACTG
Organism: Echiichthys vipera; assembly: GCF_963691815.1. NCBI lineage: Eukaryota > Metazoa > Chordata > Actinopteri > Perciformes > Trachinidae > Echiichthys > Echiichthys vipera. The sequence continues at coordinate 14,688,264 of NC_139845.1, read as the reverse complement.
AGCTCCCGCAACAAGGAAAAATAAATACATATGCTTCCTTCTTCAGGTCTTATTCTTCTTATGTCCCTCCTATAAGCAGCTCTGATCATTCACGGATCAAGGGCACTATTGCTCTGAAGGCCACTTTTAATGAAGTTGATCCAGGAGGTTTAATCTGTTGTCGTTTGAAGTTTACTTAGAAGAAATAATTGGTATATAAAACATCAGTAAAATGTATAGCGTCATTTCCTAAACGCTCAAGTTGACGTCTTCATCTCTCACTGATACATTATCTTTGTGTGGTAATGCAGAATACGTGCAAATTCATTTGGAAAGACTGCACTCCATTACCTCATGACAATACTGTAACGTCTACAAAAAATACAGGAGACTTGAAGACATGAGGACAACACAAGCAAGAGAGTCTCTCTTAATTGTATATTAAAAAAAAACAATGGATACATGGAATGGTACACTAAATACATTCAAGATAGAGATAGATTAAAAAAAAATAATTAAAAAAAACAAGGCAATGAAATCTGGTCAGGGGATCAGCAGTCACATTCACACACTACTTATGCAGCATTTCCATTCCCATAACTGCCAAATTAGAGGCCTTTAACAACTGTGTATCTCATTGTGTCTGCCGTTACAAGCAACACAGCAACACTTTAAAGGGCAGCTGTCATTTTTATGTGCCCTTATAGAGCGGGGCATGAATACGACTTTTATGTGCAACACCGCAAGCTCTTATCATTGGTCATTGCAGGGGTGGGGTTTGTGCTAGTGGTTGAGGGGGGAGTGCTAATGAGGATCTTTGCGGGTCCTTTAGCCAGAAGGCAGACGGGAGGGCCCTGTGTAAAGATGTCAATTCACACTTGATTCACATCTGATGATTATTGCCGTCCCTGCCTGGCTTTCGTATCCGCTGCCGCTGCCCAATCGGCGCACTGAGCTGATGAGAGGTACAATAACCAACTTAAGAGGTGCTTAGCCGCTGTAAAGATGAGACTGAGAGAGTGGCACAATAAGAGGATGGGGAACTAGCTCTAGGAGAGAAGGTCTCTAGCCATCAAAACTAAGTACACCCCTGACCCCCTTTGTGTTGTGCGGTAGTACATTTCCTGTCAAACGTGCACACACATGAACACAAGTGCAAACAGAGCAACACTCAAAGTTGCTCTTCAACATGCAGTCCATGTTATTGTTCTCGGTTTCTACTTCTGTGCTTTCTCATAATTACTCTCTCCACACCTCCATTTCCTTATCCTCAAGTGAAATGTGACAATAATTGACCCACACTATCAGGTCATTCTGTCTCTTTTCTCCAGTTCCCCTTCTATTTGCCTTTTCTCCTGACCTGGATCCCAAGGCAAATTGCTGCAGGATTTCTATAAGAGGAAACACAACATGGATATTTTCAAAAGGGAGCTCAACTGTCTAAAACAAGCTTCCAGCAACAGAGGAAAGGACTATAGTGTCCTATTTGCATGAGCAGACAGAAGGTTAATAACACAAGCCCTGCTGTGACAAAAGGAGAAAAGGAACATAGTGTGGGTAGGAGGGATGGAAAGTGCTGATCCTCCACTTCTGACTCCTGAGAATCCATCTAAGACACAAGGGAGGGGCATGGAAGTAATTAGAGCCCTGGATATATGATGGGTTTCATGTACAGCACTACCTCCCCTTTTTGTCTGCAGCACCTCATTTCCCAGAATGCATGGTGATACGGGATAACAGCAACAGCACCAGCTGCCTCAATCTGAAACTGTGTGTGTGTGTTTAACATCAGTATCAGTCAGAGGTACTTGTACCCATGGGGGTACTTCTATAGTTGCCAGAGGGTACATGGATAGAATGTCGAGTAGCTCAACTAAATAGAAATTTTGATTTTACTGAAAAAAATAATAGTTTAGGAGGACAACACAAATAGGGTTATAAATTGGTGTTGAACATTACATGCAACACCACATGCAAGCAAGCAGAAATTGCCATGGGAAAATGGTTGAAATAGTTAGCAAAATAATTGGCTTATTGGCTCAAATAGTTAGCTACAGTAATAGCTAAATGGTTAAAACAGCAAAAGTAATGGATAAATGGTTGAAATTGTTAGCTAATAATGAATGGGAAAATGGTTACAATAGTTAACTTAAGTAATGGATACATGGCTAAATAGATGAAACGTCCAGCTTCTGCCACTCCAACTGCTGGTAATGCAAGTGTAGATTTGACCAAAGCAACCTAAACATTTACAATTCAATTGTAAAAATATATGTAGTATTTTCACTTTTACAGACCAGCACCGTCTCCAGCGCTGCCCGCCATTTAGCCTCCTTCTCAATAGACGCGGGATCGTCATCTCCTCCATCATAGCCATGTTTGTTGTTGTCATAAACTTTATGACAACAACTTTTTTTCAAACTTTATTGGAGTAACTTTTGAATCTGAGCAACGCCCTCTAGAGGATGTTTTGCTCAACAACCATTCCAACGTAGAGGACACATGCAAGCATGAGGGCAATGACAATTACAACATAACGTATGTCTCTATTTACGCAAAAAATGGGAGCATAAATGAGCCTTTAAAGAACATCCAGTTTTAATCCTATTCATTACAACATATACAGAATATAACGTATGGTGTTCAACGAGAGGTTTTTTTTTAGCTTTTCTGAAAGGGCTGAGTACTAGCTGAGTTGGGAACCATGGTTTTACATGATGCAGGGAAAACTGATGAAAGCTGTTTGTGGTGGCTGGAAAAAGAGGGTTGAGTGTGACAGGAAGACAGTTCTGTGTGGGAAGCGACATTAAATCAAATGTCTTTCCTTTTTCTCTTGCTATTTGTTTTACTGAGGATACTGAATTACTTCCTGACAACAAAGCGTCTCGGAGTCAAACAGATGCACAGGCAGTCAAGTACAGTTTAAAAAAGAGGAAAACAAACTAAAGCATGTCATCAGTCTGATATCTGTTTGTGCAAAATAAACAGTGAACGCAGCTTTCCTCGCAGAAGTTGAGAGAGCTTCTTTTAGCTATCCTCACTTTTCTTGCCTCGTGGCTGAAGAGAGCAGTTCAGAAGTCACCAGAGGGAATTGATTATCAAGAGGCAGGGGCTGAATCCTTCCCTACTCTGGTATAATGAAGCTCTCTATTTTGGGACCATCAGGTGTTTTTTAGGCATCTTGTCACTATTCCTAGGCTCTCCTGCTTCTTCTCTGTTTCCTTGGATCATACCAGCCTAGATATAAGTGCACTGGGAATACAGCATGAATATATTTTTTTTAAGTCTGATTTAAAGTTACAAAGCTTTTTTCTTTGTCTAGCAACATTGGGGCACAACTAAATCCGCAATGCGATAGTTTGACTGTGACAGTATTTCAACTGCATGATGGCAACAAACAAAGGGGGGGGGGGGGGGGGACTTATATGCAAACACATCCACAAGCTCCAACAATTAGACACACACATGCAGGTGCACGGGTAGCAAACACAACCAAAGACACACAAACAACCTATAAATAGCGGAGATCCATGGCAACCTGAGATTTGTTGTTTGCCGTCACATGCTGCTGAGAGCGAGAGAAGAGCGGGGACTTAAATAACACTGGGAGATTGGTTTGTGTGAGAGGCAAAGTCAAAACAAATTACGCCTTTTCTATCACTTTGGGCCCACCGGTAAAGCATCTGAAATAGCTTTGCGCCTGGGGACATTTTACCACTGAAAGAATACGGCAGCAATATCCTCTGAGGACCTTAAAAAACAAAGGGATGAGAAGAGGAGAGGATGGGGAATGCGAGGGTTCAGTTTTACTGCGGATCACAGGTGGCTCCTTGACCACCTAACTATGTCTTTTTATTTTATTCTCTCTCATCCCTTCTTTCTTCGCCCATCTCATGACCACAGTGCTCACACAGAGGTCTCTTCTACGGAAAATGATGAAATACCATTACACTGAATGCTTGCTTTTCTTTATATATTCATAAAGGGGGGGTCCAAAACGGTCCACACCATTCAAACAAAATGAATATGGAATTCATACTCTTGAGAGGTAGCCCTGAAGGTTTTATCCAATTTCTATCAACTCCAGCTTGTTGATTTAACTTGTTTTCTCAGCAAACAAGTCAAGAAGAATTGTCTGCCTTTTTCCATTTAGACTGACCTTCAGCAGACCTTTTACTCTCCTCTCTCCTTCTCATGCAAATAACAACCTGGAAAAACCCTGCCATTTGTTTCTATTTGAAACATGAGCACTGTAGCACCATGAAATATATATCAGTGTTTAATTGATTTTTGTTGTGCGAGATAAAGTAATTTGGTGCAATTGTTTCTGTTTGGCGGCATATTTGCACTCGCTTCCATATGCTGTTCATTAATTTGCTGCTAGTGGGTGATTTATCAACCTATTACACTTGGGCTTGTGTCCTAGACACACACAGACACACGTGCAGCCGCCCGCAGTTTGTTCCCCCTGGTATCTTGAGGAGGCATACATGTGGCACCGCTTTGGTGGCTGGTGCTGTAATGGCTGTGCTAAAGGGCTGGGAGCAGGCCAGGGCCTGTCAGAATGCAGATGGATGGACCCATGGGCTGCACACACAGGCTGTTTGCCCTGGCCCAGCCCGGAATAGACTGGACCGGACTGGCCTTCTTGTGAGCCACAGCGAGGCCAGGACTAAATTTAAAATGCTAATACCAAAAGATAATTAAATTAATCAAGTAATTACCTTAATAAAGGTAATTACTTGATTCAACAGCACAAAGAACGTGCACCGATGTTTCTGTTGCATTAATTATTGAGCCATGAATAGGCATAATAAGAAAATGCATGAATAAGCATCTCAGGACACAGACTGGAGCACTTAAAGAGCCTAAAAATCGCTGGCTTCTCGAGGACTGCAAAACAAATCAATGATATAAAAGAGTAGAAAATATGAAGGCCGCCTAATCTCTCATTGAAATAAAAAGACTAATAGCATCCACAAGAAAGCTTTTGCTCTCACCTCTTTATGCATAAATATGACGCAGAGGAGAGCAAAACAACACTTTGTTGAGTCAGAGACGATTGAAAGCCAGTTGAAATTGGATGATGCAGCTCAATTACAGGAATGTGGTTTTAATATCACATTGTCTTCATAATATTTCTAAATATGTTTAATCAGTGGTGACGTGTGGCATTACATTGTCCTAACTACTGTGCTAAATCCCATGCTATTGTTTGTGAGAGGCACTGATAAGGGAGAGAGAAAACATTTCTGCTGTAATGATTGCTTCAGAGAGCCAGCAAAATGGATTTGTTTTTGGTTTGTCTGTTTTTTTTACAAGAGGCAGTTACAAAATTACAAACCCGACAATAAATGTGTCTCTGGCTGTGATGACTTTCACGGGTTTTTCCTCTGCTTCAAAATGCAACGTACAATGGATTTTAGTGGACTTGAAGAGAGTACAACACAGCAGACATGTTTGTTGGACTGGATATCAATGCCAACTGCCAACTGTTTGCAATGATTTTGTTAGAATTCAAGAAACTGGAAGGAAAATATCATGTGACAGAAATGGCACACCATCTCTGTATTATTGATTTTAGTCTAAAAAGCCTGAAGTCTCTCATTCTGAAGGTTTGCGGAACATCTAGTCAAAGTCTCACCTATTCTCTACCACAACATGTGAATGGTTCACAGCAAAAAACGGCAGTGAAAAGGTGTTTTGACAGTCATATTGATACCATAACAGCACGCTCAGTTCCTAAGTGTATGCGTGTAGAATATTTCTCGGATTTGAATGAAATGTACATATCAGTGTTTCCTCTAGGACTTTTTTCAGCAGTGGGTGCAGGATGTGTGTGAAGATACAGTATATGAATGTACAGCTACAGTTTTCAGGCCCGCAGGGCCTCGTGTCTTGGTCTGCTGAGTGGAGTGACGGAGGTTAGCTCCGGACTCCGGCCAGGAAACAAAATAAAAGCCTTTCCTCAAGTGATTTCTGACGACAGTCAGGAAGCTGAAGCAGGAAAAGCTAACACTTTTCTACTGTAAGGTATTTTATTGTTTCCTTTTAGTAGAATGCTCTGAATGAGTTTGAGTTCCCTCTAGTAAATGATTAACTGTGCAGTGTGTGTGTGTGTGTGTGTGTGTGTGGGTGTGGGTGTGTGTGTGTGTGTGTGTGTGTGTAGCTTTTATTGTAAAAAGTAAGAACAGAAGAATGGAAGTTATCTACTCTGCCTTTGTCCCGGTTGAAGTAGAGAAAAGGTTTTCCTTCTCGGGTCTAGTAGCAGACCTCTGTGGTGTTCTCCTATAATCCTCTTAAGTTAACAACACAACATGATTGGTTGATGTCTTTATTCGTGGCGCTAAAGCCCAGAAAAACCGACCTTGACTTCGCCGTGTAACAATCACGTTCTGAACGTAGTCGTAAAAAAACAACTGTTTGAAAAACTATGTTGACGGGAGAAATAATCTCATGGAAAACCGGCCCCCGGTGTGTAAAGGCCTGATTCTAGAGCGCTGCACTGATATGTCGTCCCTGTTCTGCCAAATTAAACTCTCGCAGACTCATGCAATTGCGACTTCATGACTTTTAATACTATTCTGAAGCAGCACCTAGAATCTTGCACAGTCGGGGGAAACGTAGGGAATATGTAGAGGAAACCCTGTATTTATATTTAACTCAACACCTTCTGTTTTAATTTCGTTTCTTTGAACAGAACCTTTGTTTCCTTCGAAAACAAATATACATTACTAATGATAAATTAATAATGATATGAAATTACATACTCTATTATTCATGGCCATGATCATAGGCGAACTCAATGTAGAAAAGCAGGCAGGGCTCCAGCAACAATGTTGCCTGTGTGAACACCCCACGCATGCGAACCTCAGAGGAAGTGTTGAGAGCAGTTTCTGCGAGGTAGCCGCTATACGCTGCTCATGCGGGATGTATGCGTGGCTTGGGCGTGAGTTGGCTGATTCTTCCACAGCTGCTCCGCTCCTTTACAGCATATAACCACGTCAAAACTGAACAGTCTTTAACCACAAAGAGAAACGTTCTGTTTTTTTAAAGTTTAACTTCCTAACTTCTTAACGTACATACATTTTTTAAAAAGGGCTGTACTTCACATCGCCAATAGAGGAATTACAATTTGCACTGTTTCCACTTGAGTCTCATATGAATTCTGGACAAATTACAACGATTCAGGTCAATTGTTCAATTGTTGTTTTGCCCTTACATAGATGTAGCACACAGGAGATTGTCCGGCTGACACAGCTACGCCACGTAAGGTCTAGAAAATTTCAGGTTTGCAGTGCGTGAAAGGGGCTTCTCTGCTCGCTCACTGCTTCGTTTTCAAGGACCGTCAATCCTATCACGCTTGGTACCATAGATTTAAAACTCTTTCGGTGGGCATTTGGAAATCAAATGTAAATTCGGCTGTCATTGGCCCTTACCTTAGATGCTGAATATTAACATTGAATTAAATTAGAAATCTGTGCCTCTGCCACCTTAAACCCAGCCAATCCAATTCATACAACCGCACATAACACCAGAAATCCAAAGCAAAGAGACCTGCAAGCCGAGAGTGCTTTCATTCCTTTTTGTGCAAAGTACTACTTTAGTTTAATTAACATTAATTAATCTCATGAAAGTATTTCTACTTAATGAGCATGCAAAACCACTATCTTCCCCCCCTCTTAAGGAATCAATATTTCCACTAAAGAATTTTCATTAACTTTTAGGATGGCCTTGCTCTTCCTTTTAAACAGGATGTAATGATGAATAATATTGATGCTTATCTTATGCCCAAATACAGATTCCCTAGCTGGATAATACTTCCTGTTTCCTGTGGGCTAAAGTGACAAGAGCGTCACATTGCTTTGCTAATGCTGCTAATGCATTACACAAAGCAGGGTTAAGCCTCTGCACGCACGCACACACACACACACACACACGCACATGCACACGCGCACAAGCGACAAAACTCATAGCTGACATTAACAGGTAAACACACCAAGTAAATAAAGTCCATTTAAAAAACTGACATGTTTAATTTAGCTGAGCTTTTTTGCCTTATTGGCTCAGCCTGTTTTTTTATTTAACAGAGAGAGGGTGAAGGGATGCGAGGAGAGAGCAGAGAGAGAGCACTGCAGGTAATTATACTCCATACTCTTGTAATGTGGGGGGTCAGCCCGAGTCCCTCCCCTTTGTTCTACAATCAATAGACTCAGAGGAGGTGTTGAGAGGAAGTAAGAGAGAAGGGAGGAAGTGAAGGGAAGAGACAGGGAGGAAGGGAAGAGACAGCCAGAAAGTTGTTGGGTCCTTATATTCAGCATTAATCATTTAAGAGCATGAGCGTGGGCAGGCGGGAGTGCAAAAACACAGTACAACACAAACACTTAAGTAGTCGGGTGCAACAGGGAAATATCTGGTGGCATTAACAGGCCCCTACAGGAAAAAACAGGGTCTATACCCTGCGAAGGGATTGGTTAAGGTAGAAGGCACAATAAAAGATCTAAAGAGGGCTAGGGAAAGAGAAATGATCACTTTTACTTAATCCAGCGATCTGTGGGGAAAGAAACAGCAGTGACTTTATTGTCGCCATCCAGCAAGATAACTTAGTGAGTTTATTTGGCAGGAGAACAGCACCAGACCCAGTAGTAAAAGAAAAAAGCAGCAGAGCAAGGAAGAAAGTACATAACTATTTCTCTTCTACCCTGTTAGACAGACCGCCCTTAATGTTTTCTTTACAATCGCCAACCTGAGCACTTCATTCCCCTGCAGTTGGAGCACTGACCACAGAGGAACGTTATACTGTATGCCCTTCCCAAAATAAGGGCCTTTATGTGTAACCCTCTGTACATACAATACATACAGTTTTGGCGATTTTCCTGCCAATTATTTTCTCAATTGACTGGTTTATAAAATCGTGATGTCCTCAAATTACAAATACAATCAATCTACCATCGTAGAAGACAAAGAAAACCCAGCTAATATTTGTGGAGCTGATATTAGTGAATTCGTTGGTTTGCTTCTGCTAACTTTAAAGAGTGAGACATTTTGTTGGAGCAACACATAACCTTGGGAAAAGTTTCCACTGAAGGCCAAGAAATGTTTCTTTGGAGAGAGTAAAGCTTCATTTCCATTGGACCTTGGCTCAAAAAAGGGAATCTGTTATGTATTAGAACTCCACAGTTTTTCATGTTTCTAATCCCGAATTGAAGAGGTCACAACAAAGTACTGTGATTTGGGTTGGGTTCTGGCCTTTTTTTCAGTGTAAGCTTCAGGCTAGGGTCTGGTTTGGTTATTTTTAGGACTGTGGCAAAAAAACTGGTGATAGGATAAGCATCATGATGCAGGGGTTACGATTCAATATTTGCAATACTTTAAGCAAAGCGATATTTTGCAATTTTTTAAACTACATTTTAGGAAAACTGTCATCGTATAAAGGACCCACCATATATTGTTATATTGGAGCTGAAGGTACATTACATCACTGATATCTAAGCAGTCAGGGGTTTAAACAACACAAACTTTGGAACTCTAGTTTACCAATGGATGCCTTAAGTTGTCTTAAGTTGTATAGTTTCATATAATACCAAAACCTTCACTCCAGCTTTAAAACGGAGCCCACTAATGCCTCTCAAAGACAATAATGTGTGCAGATTGCCACCAGTCCTTAGAGGGTTAATTAAAAATCTATAATGTTTTTGAGATTTGATTTGATATCACAAAACATAATATCGCAATATTAAGTGTATGGATATTTTCTTACACCCCTTTGTAATACCCAGTGGGAAGAGGAAGAGTGCGGCTAATTTAACCTGGCAAGCCAAGCGAAGGTCAGTAATGCATTAAATGAAGGTTGGGTTTGGGTCTCAGTTTTAGACCTGAGCAGAACATTACTGTGGTGAATGTAAGAACTAGCAAATATTCTTCCAGTTTTTTGTGGAAAAATTAAAGGTGGGGGGGGGGGGGGATTATATATATATCTCTCAAATATTCCAGATGATGGTCGAGTTGAATAAATTATGCAATTGCAAGATTGCAAAGGACTCCCAGACGGGCTAATATATGGTCAAGCAATGTCAGTTATTTATGGAGAATTTGTAATATACAAGCTGATAACAAAGAGGCTACAGGACACAAACACAGATTAAACCCAGCCCCACACTGTTTGTTTGTATGAATGGATAAAGGACATCACTTCAGCAGGGCCTCTACATGGAGCAAAGATAGAAATTCATTTGTTTCCTTCTGAGCCGAAATAGGAATCTGTCTTGGTGTGCATTTGCTTCCACAGCCTCAGAAACAGACAGAGATGAAGAGGGACGCTATTGCGGTAATGTCAGTCTTCAGCCAGATGGATAAACCTGGATGCCAGGTTTTTCGCCTGCGATAAGCATGTTACTGCCACAGATCTGTGGGAGACAAGATTCAGTTATCTGAAAGCCGGAGAGAATGAGGCCCTGCTCGTATGCCCACAGCTTCACAACATGAAGCATGGTGAACTGATGCTACAGTTTTCAAAGATCTGAACAGCTGAATGGTATCGCATTAACGACAAGCTTGAGGTATCTTTATTCTGGGATTGATGGTAGCTTGGTATAAAATGCAGCCTCTTTATGTAGGCGCAGACAGCTAATGTCACTGTGGAGAGGCACCATGCTGCCATTTACGGACGTGATTAGGCCTTGATGTATGCGGGGTGGGAAAAGTTTTGCCTGTTATGCAACGAGGACTTGCCATGCCACCTCACCCCAAACAGAGCGGGGTGTGGCGTTTCTGACAAGCCCGCCACAAATCATTGTTTTGTTTCATCTCATCAGTGCTTTGAAGCGTGAGGAGCCAGCAGGGGAAGTGCGATTATTCAGCTAAATTCTGCGAGGGAAATTATAGCTCTGTGGCAGCAGGTGCATCTCTTATCCTCGGGCATAAACAGGCAGGCAAACATGGTACACATATGCCACAACGCACACCTGTACATAAAATACACACGCATGCAAGCTCCCACAGTCGCACCTGTTCATTTTTTCGTCTGTCTTTCACATGCACAAATTCCTCCCCTGCATCCTTGCCCTTCCTGGTAAAAGCGGCGCAATCACCCAGCGACACAGATCCGCATTTCGCCACAATGCAGCAAGCGGGCAGACAGGAGCTGCTCCAGAAGAGGTAATTCTGCTTCTGTTTGTTCGACAGCGAAAAGGGAGGGGAAGATAGGAGTAGAGGGGGGGGGGAGTGTAAATCTAACACAGGAGCCCCATGGCAGAGCCCACAGGATCAAATCCAATTCTGGCAAGATACACATTAAGCCCCGTCAATCACAACAGTGTCCTTAAAATGCAGCAGAATGGTGATGAGAACGGCGGGGGAGTCTCTTTTCCACGAGAGCTGAGAAGAAGCCACTTAAGACACACATCTGTGCAGGCACATACAAAAACTAACACCACCCTGAGGGTCCTCTATATTTAAACCCACTCATACGCATATGCACCTGTAGGACATGATCCACAAGTCTACGTCTCAACTCAAGCATTCTTACGCTCAGTGGATTTGTTTCACTACCTTTAGGCCACCAGAAAAAGAAGCAAGTTATGGATTTAGGTGTGGAGAAGGCTTTGTAACATTTAGACCTTTGAGTAGGGAAATCACATTTACAAAAAATTATTGAAATAATATATTGTAATAATTATAATATTTAAAAAGAAATTATACGAATACTTAAAAACAATTAGACAATTCACAGACTTTACTTATGGTGTCTGGCTACAGTCAGACTATAGAATGACCAATACTAACTGTTGCTATTTGATTTGGTTTTTTAAAATCTGATAACGATATACCAGTCAATAACTCTGTTTTTTTTTTTTGTTGCATGAAATGTGCTATATAAAGTTTCATTATTGTTGTTCTTATTAAAAGAGTTCTCCACTGATATAGCATTGCACTCCTATACGGCTGCCACTTACACCTACTTTCCTATTGATTTATCTATCAACTATTTACTGGCAACTCCAACATCATAAAAAAAAGAAAAAAGAAAAAGAGGGCCTGTTCTTTACTAAATGACTGGTTTCATCAATGGAGGTAGTAAATTTGATGAGAGCATAGAGATCCCCTGACGGCGAGGTGAAGTAGTAAAGATATTCTGAATATAGCGTACACTTAAACCAATGTTGATGTTTATTTTAGGGCCTTTTTTGGGTGACATTTCTGTGCTTCTGTGCCGGTACAGCTTCTCCAAACTGGGGGCATGCCGACCACCAACTACTGTAGGTAATACACTGACTATGGATATCTACCTCATACAACCACACTTCAAAATAACCAAACTATCCCTTTAAAAAATTGCAGAAATACTATGAACCGAGTTGGACTCTGCTGTAGATGTAATTTCCTAATAACTGGGCCTTAACTGGAGTCAAGGATCAAAATAGATGCACAATAATCCACACATTATTTATCCTTGTCAAAACCTGGCACCTACATTGCCCACCATGCAACTCAACCACAGACAGATTAGTCGAAGATTCAAGTGACATCACATGAGGCAATTTATCAGACTTCACTGCACACAGCTCAAACCTTTCTTCACAATGCAGTAGCACTCTCCAAAAACAAACAGAATGTGAAGGAATGTATAAAAACGGGTGGCCTTCTCCTTTAACTGTACCCCAATATGCATCCACGAAGCAAACACATTCATATAGATGTAACATATGCCAAACTTGTGATAAATGCGCATCCTAAATCTAATCCAACTCTCAGCAAAGATGAAAATCACATGCTGTGAGCTCATTCAGGCTACAGTGGAAGCCGCAGTTAGCCTATTTACTTTAATTCTGGACTTTTGCTAATTATCTTAACTACACAAGTAATTATCTTTCACATCAAAGGGCCGCGCTCTGAGCCCTGCTGGTACCCCCCCAACCAACTAGCCACTCCCCAACACACACACACACACACACACACACTATCATCACATTTCCGGAGCCAGCTGAATCATGACATTAGCAGATAATTAGGTGGTCGCCTGGCTGCGTCTGATGGGGGCACATGTGACGAGCAGTCGTCTATGAGTCGAGTTACTGACTGAGAATCCGGAGACATAACATGCAGATTAAATGTACTATTTGGTCGCAGGTGTTAAGCGGAGTCAAAGCCGATACAGTTTGTTATGGATTATCAGTAAATAAATGACACCCCAAGGGACCATTGATCATGTTTTTCTTTTTCATCCTTGCTGAGCAGCTCTTTCATCTCGTCCATTAGCGGCACTTTTTTTTCCTGATCACAGTCAACTCTAATCAATGCATGATGCTGGTTTGATTGCTGCCCAAAAGCCACGATTTAATGGCAGGACCTCATGACTGTGACTGCAGTATATGCCACATATTTGTGCGCATATGCTTTAATTCATCTCATCTACTTCATTCACCAATGCCTCTGGGCTCCAGTTTCTGCAAACAGACAATAATCAGGTCATCTGGCAGGAATCTTGCGTTAACAATCTAATGATAATCTCTGCAGAAACATGTGACTGTGGGAGAGAAAATTTACATGAATTGCATTTAAATTCCTTTGAAGTTGTTTGTTTTGCTCACCTTGGAAACACACTATTTCTACTTCTCCTCTGTGGTAAGAAGTAAACGCACCCCATAAATATTTATCTACCTAGGGCCCGTGCTATTCTGGCCCAGTGTTTTGAACATGGCCACTGGAGATCGGGCCTATCAGGGACCCTGGAAGAAAGAGAGAGAGAGAGAGAGAGAGACAGAGAGAGGAAAGAGGAGTGGAAGAAAGTGGCGGAGGATAATATTTTTGTGTTTGTTCCAAAAAGAAATGGTTTGCATGATGTTTAATGCAGAAGGATGGGGGCAGAGTGTTTCCTTAACGAGTCACCTCACCCACCTTCCAACTTTCAGTCACAAATCAGATGAGTCTCTGCAGTATTTTATTTTATAAAGAGTTCTTATGCTGGTGGGAAACTGCTTTTTGACTTAAATTCAAAATAAAAACATGTTGTACTCTCCAACCCCACTTACTCATTGACAGTCAATACAAACTTGATCTTTGTTTAAACCAACAGAACTTCATTTTAAACTCAAGCGGAGGTCTCCAAAGATACCAAATCTGTCAGGATGAAATTGGAGGAAATGGGTAGAAAATAAATGTAGAGAGGTCTACATTACTATTCAAAAAAAAACCTCATGGGTTTGAATATATCAAGTTTAAACTACATTAAGCTTCAATGAAGAGCAAGTAAAAACTGAAATAAAATATATAGGTCAGATAGAGGCAGAGATAAAATAACGTTGCAACCTTAAAAGGTCCCATTTTGTAAAAAGTGAGTTTTTATTATAAAGCAGGTCGAATGCTTTATCAATACTGTGAACATATCAAAATGGCCAATCCATGGAGAAATGCACACAGCCTGTATTCAGAAACTCTGCCTTTAAAATAAGCCAAGTAGAAAGTGCCGCAACAGTGCCGATGCGAGAGACCCGGACCCACTGACTAATCAGAGCAGACCGGACTTTTTCAGAACGGGGGTTTAAAGAGAAAGGCGCTAAAATGGAGTGTTTCAGACAGAGAGTGAATACAGTTATATTAAGATAGACAGTATGAGAAAAACAGTGAGTTTTCTGATCATTAAAGAATGTAAACAAGTTAGTAAAGACCCAAAATACAAGTATGTTCATGGAAATTAGCCTAATATGGGGCCTTTAGAGCTACTTAGAAATATAAGGTCTAGAGTCCATAAAATGTCAACAAATCCTCATTGTGAATTCACAAACTTCAAAGCAATGTTTTAAATTCTCTGGTTTTGCCTGACCAAAAGTCCAAAACCCAAAGATATTCCATTAACAATGATATATAACAAAGAAAAGATGCAACCCCCATTTCAGAAGCTGAAACTAGAGAGAGTGCCATTATTTTAACTGTTTTTCCATCTTTGCTTTGGTTTTGTTGTCAGAAAACCGACAATGGCTCTGATGTAAACTAAAAGCAGCCTCATGACTTCCAATCCGCCTTGAATTATTCTGGTGAGAAAAGTCAAAAAATACCAAGAAAATCTAAGAAAAGCACCAATCGCCAAAATCTTGGGAGGAAAAGTTATCAGGAATTAGTTGCCAGGTTTGACACCAGTGTGAAACCCAGGCAATTCTCACTGTCACTTCCTGACGTGGGAGCAAAAAGAAGTGCTGGTGGCGCAAGTTTATAATAATCAGATGCATGAATATGGAACATACCGACACATTTGCAGCTATGTGGCTCCATGTGCCGGCCGGCTCATTGTGAATACGTGCAGAGGAGTGAATCTGTTTGTGACATTTCATCCCTGAACCCTGGTGACACCTCAGTGTAGGTGGATGGATTATACATCTATGGCCCTGTCACTCACACACACACACACACACACACACACACACACACACACACACACACACACACACACACACACACACACACACACACACACACACACACACACACACACACACACACACACACACACACACACACACACACACACCTGTTAACTGGTGAGCTCTGCAGGCTTCCATAACTTCTGAGCCCTCCTCCTGGATGTTATTGCGGCCTGCAGCACCCAGCTCCACCGCCCTAATGAGCCCGCCTCAACTCAGTCAAAGTCATCTGATGACACTGATGTGGGGAGATTGATATTCACGCTTGACTTGCCGTCCTCTCCACTTGACTGCTGTGTTTACCTCCCCACACAATTAGTATCTGTGAAGACAGACAGACAAAAGGAGGAGAGAGGGATGGAGTCTGACTCTGCTGTGTCTGCGTGCTCCTACATTAGCCTCAATTGTTTAGAAAGATGGGAGATGTCTTTCAATGTGGCTTGAAGGTGGCTTTCTATACCACAGGGCCATTACTAGCTCATTTAATCCCCATAGCGCTTCTTTCCTCTCTGAATGTCGGTAGCTTGAAATAACAACAGATGGATTAGTTTAAGTCAAAAATGCATATTTCAACAGTTTCCATTCAAATTTGCATCTAAGACGTGTCTCGCTTTGGCCCTTTTTATGACGCACTTATGAATGAACCCACTCCACAAGTGTGAAGCCACGGGTTCAACTCACAGCCTGTTTACACCTCTAGCCCTCCATCTCTGTTAGCTGACTTTCATCTGAATATTAGCATATAAACAAATAAAACACTTAAGTGGCAAATTGCATGCCCACTCTCTGTGCAAAATAATAAAACAAAATAGAAGAGGAGGGGAGGCGGCCAGTTATTGGTCTTAGCAGACTTTGAGCTGAGCTCGAGGAGAAAGAAGAGAGGCACCAAAGCAGCAGCCATGTCTTCAAACTGATTTAGCATTAATTGACATTCTCTCTAATCGGTGCATTCACCATGTGAACACAGTGATGGAAACGCTTTATATGCTGAATACTGATGCATGCCGTAGTGGGGGCGGGATGAGCAGAGCTGAGCTGAGCAGGTGGACGCTCAGGTACTGCAGGGTTTGGAAATGACGTCTCGGTCACACGGAGGTTTTGTTGTGGAGCCACGGCGCCTCTCTGTGGACACACTCAAAATGGCCGCCTGTATTTTTCTGCTGAGTTCACACCATAGACTGTATACAGGTTCAAACCAAAGTTGTGCCTCTCAGTTAACTTGAGCAGGAGGGATACTAGCTGTATTTATTTACTATATACTTCTACCCCACTACATTTCAGAGGGGAATATTATAGCCCCCCCCCCCCACACATTTAGGTTGGGTGTTATTCTTCACTTGTAAGATTTTACATGTTTATATAGCATAGACATACAGTAGGCTACAGCAGTGGTGGAATGTAACTATATTTACTCATGTACTGTACTTAACTATAATTTTTTTTAATGCTACTTTATAGACCTTCACCAGAATTCCATTGCTAGGCAACAGCCTCGGTCCTTGTTAACTTCCTGTCAGTTGATGTCATTCACATGAACTGCAACAGGAACTAAACTAGGACACGTTTAGAATGTTTATGTTTACATATTTGAAAAGATCCATACTTCTACATGGAAATGTTGTACTTATTTGTACTACATTTATTTGGTAACTTTAGTTGATGGTCACTTTACATATTCCGATTATTAATACAACATATCAACAAATAAAATAGGATGGGCTACATTGTGATGGATTAAGCTACATGGCAGTCTATATAGTAATTACAATTAGTTCATCTTCATCAGCTGCAACATTAGATATTTACATTCATTTCTCAATAATCGTAAGCCAATAATATATTATTCTGAATCAGGGAACTCTGCATAATGAGTACTTTAAGTACATCTTGAATAAAGGACTGTTACTACTTGCAACAGAGTATTTCTACAGTGTGGAAAAACTACTCTCACTTTAGTAAAAGCTCTGAGTACTCTGAGTTCATCTCAGGTGTCTGAGTTGACATTTTCCCCTGTAACTTTTCAGACAGTTATCTCACAAAAAGAACAAAGATCAAATAAATGTCCTAAAAATGAATACACGTTTGTGTAGGAGAACTTGTTTTTCACCATTCCTTCCCCGTTAACGAGCTCACGACCCCTTAGATTTACCTTGTAAGGGTTTGTAGCGATTAGTGCAAACTGGACTGATCAACCAATATGTATAAAAAAGTAGTTCAAAGCTTGCTTGATGTGCATTGTGTTTTACTGATAATACATACTTTTACTATAGAGGTTTCATTGCAGGACTTTTACTTGTAATTTTTGCATTGGTCGTTTTGTTTCAGTAAAGGACCACAGGTGTAGGTTGTTTGTGATCTTCTCAACTCATGGGGGAATTGTTGGGTCTCTGTAAATCATGGTGTGGTCTAGACCTACTCTATAGGAAAGTGTCCTGACTCCAGATAACGTCTATTATTATTTGACACTATAAATAAGATGCAAGTGAAATAGTGTAGCTAGAGGTTTGTACAATCAGTGCTGAAATATTTCCTGGAAAAAATAAAAAAGATATAGCTTGGGAACTGGAGACGGGGAACTCTAATGATTTCATTAGACTCCTGACATATTTACTAGTACATCCATTAATTTCCCAGCTGGAGCCTAATTTGGAATTCGGACTATATAGAAGATGCATTAAAAGTAACTGGAGAAGGCTCTTCCTAGAAGAGAAAGCCTGCAGCGTATACAGTACAGAAGCAAATTAATGCATCACAGTGCTCTACCTATTGATTAAGGTTTAGATCTAAACAACTCGTGGTTATCTTGTCCAATCAACCATTTTCACTGATAAGAGCAGTGGTGTGGTGAGCCCTTAGCAGGAATCGAACTTAAAACCTTATGACCAGAGTACTAATTGTTCTGATTAGGATTGTGGCCACATTTTAGTTAAGTATGTGCTTGTGAGACTAACAGTTTTCTGATGTAGAAAAAAAAAGTTCAACATCAAAATTTGGATTCTGTACCTCTACGTATGTCAGCAGCTCACTTTCAAAGTTGAATCTAATCCTCCCTTTTACAGACTTGCTTTATTCAATTCTGATCTTCAAAAATTAACATGAGGTCGCTGAAATATAGCAGACCATATTACATAGCTGGCAACCTATTTGACACAATTTGCTATTTAAGTGGACAATCATGAGCTGAGTAGATGAGCAGGGTAGTGCCATATGGCAGGTAGAAGGCTGAATAAGTGTCTGCTCTCTGCCAACCATGAAGTTCAGTTCTTTTAAGTGACATTGAGGAGAATTTGAGTCCCTCTTGTGACGCGAATAAGGCCAAAAAGAATGTAAATTCAATAACAAATTGGATTCGATTAGGTTTGTTGGCCTGTTACTTTTGCAGTGAGTTTGTGGATGTCTGAAACATTCATCTGATCAATAATGGGGAAGGTAACACAAAAGAAAAACAAAGCTTGTTCATATTTGTATTTATTATTGGCTAGAAACAAAAACAGTCCCAGCAATATTTCATATGACCTGATTAAAAAAACTACTACAGTTAAGTACAAAATGAAATATACCAAAACTACCCAATGCTACCCAGAAAAAAAGGCAATAGTATAAAATGAAATGTCTTGAAGTTTACAACTACAAAAAAAAGTTAGAAAAGGTTACTTAAAAAGAAGGCAAGTATCCACCACAAAATGTGCCACTTTACCACAATCAGTTTGCACGTCTCTCCTTGGATATAAAGTAATGCAAATACTTTACAATAAGTTAACGCAGGCACATCTCTCTACATCTACAGCAAAACCAAGTAACAGTCAAATGTATCACGTAAAAATACACTTTACTTTTTTGTCTTTTTTTGGCAACAAGTTCACACATCAGACTGAAAAGTAAATCAGCAAAAAAACTTCTGGGTAGCAACATTTTTGGTTTCTTAAGAACAATATTCGTTCTGGGTCCACAACATCAGACGGCCTGTATGAGCTTCAGAGACTTACATTTTTATTACCGTGTATTCAAATCATATAAATATATATGAACAAAAATATACTAAAACTATTTTTTAATACAAAGAGGATTAATGCCAAATGGAAGCTTACGATTATAAACTTCAATAACTTAAAAAGGGAATACTTTCATACTTTTCAGAAACGTAACATTTTAGCCCTAATCTCCTTAATACTAAGGCTTTTGTACTTTTTTCCCCCATTCCACTTGTTCATACAGCACTTCCAAAATAGCACTCACGTCTTAGAATGCCTCAAGTATAAATACCAAGAAAACTCCTGTACAGTACCCATTGATGTCAAAACTACAAAATAAGTTAGTGTCAGGCAACTGTACAGAATATTTACAGTTTAAATACAAAGGAAGGTATTTGTAAATTAATGACAATGTAAATGTGACCTTGACTATAACTGAAAAGCAGGAAATTTCCACTTAAGCTCTTTTATCAGCCACTAGATGCTTCTTTTTTTAATAACTTGCAACGGAAATGAAAATTGGACCAATCAGCCACAACCAAAATGTAACGGTTGGTGTCCTGACACCACGGATGCGTTCGGTAAGGTGACCAAAATGTACAAAAATCAATCACAAACATTATTTTTTGCCTTGAAATGATGAATTAAAAAAATGACAGTCATGATTGGTGGGAGTGAGTGCGTGAGGGAGGGAGGGAGAGGGGTTGGTGGACATAAAAAAAGCAGTATCAACGTTGTAAAGTACAGTTTCAACCCTAGAGGTGGAGAGGATAGACACATTCATTTCAGCAGCAGCCGTATGCCATCGGCACATGGTAGGAGTGTGTGCGAGTAGGAATGGATGAGGAAGAGACACCACCTGTTACGGCGGGTGCCCAGTAAACATTTGAGTCTCCTGCAGAGACAGAAAGTGTGGGGTGTGTGGGAGGGAGAAGGTATTTGGTACAGGAGAGGTACAAGTTTGTGTTTGCGTGAGGAGGGAGAGAGGGAGAGAGAGAGAGAGTCAGTCCACGTCGCTGAGGTCACTGACTGGCTCGTCCTGCACTATGCTCAGGTGGTTCATGGCGCGACTGAAGGCGATCTGGACAGCCTTGCGGACGCTGGACGTGCGTCCCTCCATCATTTTGATTTTGTCTATGGTCTTGTCCATTCCCAGAGGAACCATCTTGGACCTAGGAAGCCACTGCCTAAGGGGGCGAAGAGAGAGACCGCATCTTTAATACAACACCTGAACAGTAGCTAGGGTTGAATGTTTTTTTTTTTTCCATGAAGTATCACTTCCCAGGAATATCTCACTCTTCTCACAAGAAAACTGCGATTTCTTGCAATGACTAAGTTTGATTGGAAACAAAGAGCTACAGCTCGTTTGAGGCGAGAAAACACGACCACCCTCCAATGTGTCACAATCTTGCTGACAGATTTTGAGCTCAGTTTTGTTTTAGCCACACAATCATTTTTCGCATAAAACTTAACAGGAAGAAATCACTCGCAAATTTTTATTGTATTTTCTGCACTTGATGTTAATGTGTTATTTTATCTTGTGATGTGTTGATGGCTTTATTATGTTTCATCCTTGATGAGTTTTAATGTACGTTATGACGACTGTGCAGTGGTGTCTGTTTTTATCATCAAATCAAATTAAGTATATCACCTAGTCCTGCTTTAAAAATCAAATAAAGAAGGGGTATCTCACATTTTACAATATGGGACCATAAATACTTAAACAATATCCTAGCAGTAACAGTTGTGTGCAACATTATTTTTATTATTGTTAAAACTGTCAGTAAGTTTTTGAGTTTAGTCAACGAATGTCAGAAAATAGCCAAAAGGCGATGTCTTACAAATGTTTGTTTTGTCCAAAACTCAAATAAATTACATTTACAAAATAAGACAGAGAAAAGCAATTAATCCTCACATTTGAAAAAGTCGAATCAGCAAATATTTGTATTTTTTTCCCCCATAAAAGACAAACAAATACTAAATGTTCTGTCAAATGACTACTTGTTTTATCACTTTATTTGGAGAGGGGTCCTTGTTATGTGTGAACACAGGTGTTTTCTGCAGGTATTTACGCAGGGAAATGGGAAAAAACTGGGGCCAAACTCACCGTAAATGCCGCAACATCAGTTTGTGATACTCAACCTTAGGAATAGCTAAAGTAACAATAGTCCTGAAATACTACTAATGATTCTGTGACGGCTACATGTGAGTGTGCAGTGCTTTATGGGAAAGAAAGGAAAATGTTACTTAAAATGTTACTTATAAATGATGTGCCGGGAAAAAAATAGAACTACGGAGTATGGAATCAACTGAAGGACAAAGTAAAAACTTGTTTTACTTTTCTTTTCTTTTTTAATGTAACAAACGGTATTTAGTATTTATTTTATTATTGTTATTTATTAAACTTTATTTACATTATTTATTGTATGAGTTGTCTGATGCCCTTTTATTACACTTGTTGTTAGCTCCAAAGCTGTCACTCCTGGATGATGAATATTCTTTCCCAGGGGCAAATAAAACATTAGAGTGACACAAAGGCCAAAGTACCACTGTCACTGTTTAAGCCTGCAAAACATTTTCCCAGTGATGGAAGTCCAGGTGAAATTTTCAATTTGTTGTCTCTTGACAATTGATGTGATGCAGCCACAAGACAATAATGCTCAGCTGACTGACAAGTTGACAGATGTAGCCTTGTAGAAACCTACGTCAGGTTAAATCATCCCCACAGAGAGCACACTCACCAGCTGCGCTTGTTGTCGAAGAACAGAACGAGGTAGAGTTTCTCTTCGGCTTTGTACTGCATCTGTTCTCCAATGCGGAGCACGTCCATGGGGGGCATGGGGATGGACACCCCGTTGTGCTGGCAGCCCACACGTGGCATGTGGGGGTCGATGATCTACACACAGCGGGAGAGGGCGAGAGGGGAGGCCGTTAGACACAGATGCTCATGAATGCAAACACATGGCAAACATGCATCCACCCACAGAATCACTCAAGCGTATAGTTAAGATGTCTACCCTGTATACACACAAAAACGCATGCACACTGCCAGCTTGTGGCAATAAGATTCTTTTCCACATTTGTCCTTTCATGCTAAGGTCAAATTAAACCACAGTGAAAGGCTGCCACCTAGAGGAAAAAACAGGACTCTTTTATCCCCCCCAATTGTCAAAGAGCAGCTGTAGTAAAAATCTTGCTTCATCCTGCGTGACAGGAGTGAGGTTCCAATGTGAAGAGATGACAAGAAAATGTCAGAGTATAAAAAATTTAGACAGAGATTGTCATGCATTCTTTCCCACAAACACTCACCAAGGCAGGGTAGGAAGGGTATCCACTACATTTGGCCCAAACTAGCTTTAAGGGTTCCAATGCAACTGTTGCAGCACTAGCGGGCATCCAAATATTGCTGTTGCCAACCTCTATGGAAGCAGGAACAACACCAAACAAGTCATGTGTGAGTTTAAACACAGAAACACATTCTTTTTTAAAGCCGTGCTGTCAGAGCTGAGTACACAGCAAAATCAGGGTGGCAAATTAACTTTTCCCTTTAAGAGTCACAGCGAAAGACAGATATTAAAATTTACCAGCCACTTTTGGCATTTTTTTAGCCAAATATGAATTTTAGATGAGGGAAGAGTCTCCAGCTGCTGACTGGATTACATGCCATGATGACAGGCAGAGCATAAAGACT
Organism: Echiichthys vipera; assembly: GCF_963691815.1. NCBI lineage: Eukaryota > Metazoa > Chordata > Actinopteri > Perciformes > Trachinidae > Echiichthys > Echiichthys vipera. The sequence goes on along the minus strand of NC_139845.1, from coordinate 14,665,207 downwards.
CGCTGGTCACTGCCAGAAGTCACAAGAAGTTGGCTGGTAGCTGCTGTCAATTTCCAACCCTGCTTTTCCTGTGTGTATCAATACCAGGTGGCTGCAGGTTTTTATTAAGGTAAAGGTTCAAATATTAAAGGCCAGCTCTTCAATTCAACAGGATGAGTTTTAAGACAGTAGAATTTAAGACATCGTGAGATTTTACAGCATCTGTAGACATCTGAAAATATACACAACTACTTAATATAATGCTTAGTTACCACTGATTACTGCACAAGACTGAGTAAAACAGGCTACAATAAATGTTGTTTTATTTTAAATGCATAGATACTCAAGCGTGACTTGTTTATCAACAAGTCATTATTACCTATTGGCAATGGCTAAGCGCCACTCCCGGATAAAGCCTGAGTCTGCTCAGATTGGTCAGTCTTTCCGGGTCTGCCACATCTATACTCTGTACCGTCTGTCATCCGGCGCAGCCGAGAGACTGAGTATAGCGGCACTATCTACCGTGAAAAATGAACAATAAAAGCTTCTGAATCAAACACTACACAACCGGACATATTCCAGGGGCACCCAAGATTACAGCTTTTCCTGGCTAGCATGTAGCTATACTGTAATGTTGGCACTGCGTGTCGAGAGTGGATGACCGTATAGGGTTAGAGTTAAGAAATCCAACATGAGTTGACAGAGAACATCTGACATTGTAAGATATGACAGAAAATAAGGAAAAGTGTTATAGGCTATTATAACATTATTTGATTCGGTTCTGATTCGGTTTCTGTTCATTGAAAGGCACAACACCTGTGCAGAGTGTAGTACTGAAGTACAGAATTTCAGATCCATCAAATATCAATATTTCACTGGAAAAAGCCTGTGTATTTATTAGAAATGGTGAACCAAATAGCTGTTCTATATACATGATGTTAGGACTAACCCTCACACATGCATGCAGATTCTTTTCATAATGCAGCCCATTTACCAGCAGCGATTCGTGCAGCTTTTGCAAAATTCCCGGTTTCGATGCAGGCAATTAATTCGCTCTTATCGTCCACAGTGTTTCTCCGGACCAAGGCAGGTTTCCCTTTCCCACATTTTGGAAGACTTAGGATAGTGCTAGTAACAAAGAAAAAGAGACACTAGAGTCAACGTTTGGAACAAATCATCGGGTGCTGATAATGGCTTGCTCTGAGTTAATTGAGCAATTAAAGATCTGCAGAACAGACAGCGACTGACATCTTCAAGCCCTGCTTTTAAGACAAATCTAAATAGAATCACAAGACTGGACACCAGCTCATATCTGGCGGATCACCTGGTGCTCCCTGGCAGACTGCTACATGAGGAGATGGAGGACTCCGAGGCACAGCGTCTTCGTGGCTCAACAGGTCTACTGGCTCTAATCGAGTCTTCTAGCTCCTTCCCCTCTTCCACATCCAGAAAACCGCTTGACAAGCCTGAGAGGAGACACAACCCAATAGCATGTGTAGTGAGTAATGAAATGTCCCTCCTGGGCTACCGTAGGGCTAGACAGTTCTTAGAACGACTAGCCCTACTTCTGTGTTCCTAATTTGTTTTGTTTAATATATAAGCTGTACCAACCACGCTTACCAGTATCAAGTCTTTTCACAGGGGACTCTCCCTCCTTTTCATGCTCTCCCTCTCCTCTGTCCTCCTCCCCGTCTCTGCTGCCACTGTGCTTCCTCTTCTTGCTGTGAAGTAGGGTCTCCAGTCTGGGTATAACCACCGACAAGAAGGACTTGGATCCCAGCTGTGCGCCGTCATCATCTTCTTCCTCCTCCTCGCCCTCTATTCTGTCAACTCTGGTGGCTCCCTTGTCTCCGCTCCTCTGGGGCTTGTTAGGACTGGCGGTCTTCGATTTGCGGAAGAGCACGGCCGTCCGGCGGTTAACTGTGCCCGTCGGCTCTGCGAGGGTCGACGTGGCCACCACGCTCACATCTCCGTCAAACAACGAGTTCTGGAGGCTGTCGTGGGAATGGCCGTTGAGGAGTGGAGCGGAGGAGAGCAGCACTGGTATTTCCCCATCGAACTTGATGCGCTTGCTGAGATGCTTGTCTTCACAGTCTGGGGCGGCGTCGATTGGTTTGAGGGTCGGGGGCTCGGGATCTGTTTCTGAGTGGATGAGGGGAGGGATGGAGTCTGAATGCTCTAGTTTAGGAGGAAGAGACTTGTCTGCTGTAGAGAAAAAGAACAGACAAACTGTTTATAGTTGTAATTTGGATTATACAGCCATTGATCAACTGCAACCACTAAGCACAACACATATTATTCATGTTATGGCACACAGGCTGCCAAGTTTTGGATAATTATGCACTGCAATTTGTTTTCTTATGGTTTTGGGTGCAGTGCATCAGGTTGTTATTTTCAGTTGTATCATTTATATTAATGTATTTTTCCTTTTTCCTCCTCATTACCATTTCCTCATGGTGTTATGGATATAAAATATAATACATGTTATTGTGGTGAAGGATTAGCTATGCAGAATAGCATAATGAAATCTCTGGCAAACAATTTTGGAAGAACAACAACAAGCTATTCATAAAATTAAAAACATAAACAATACAACATTATTCCAATCATGGCATGGGACAAAAAATATGACCTATTGTATAGTATAAGGCTATTACAGTAAAGCGCTCACGCTTTGTCCTTGTGTTTATAGAAATGCTGACACTGCAGATTCTCATATGGCTTTTAGGTTTATCATAAAAGTGAAGCAAGGCGCTATTTAACATAACACTGAGGTACTTTTATGAATAAAAAATGAGTTAAATTACTTTTCCCCTTTCTTTTCCCCCCGCCTAGCTCAAAACAAAACTCTCTTCACCAGAATGAATGTGACTCAGCCCGTGTGCTGTGAGTATAAGCTTTAAGAAGCTGCTGCAGTGACATGGTGTGATAATACAGTAACACTGTGTTATGACCTCGTTTACACATTTTTCGTAGTGATGGGGACAATGTTGGTTCTAGGCCCTGGTCGCATTCCCATTGAGACAGAATGTGAAGAAGAATGTTGTTTTGCTTCACCAATAACACTCTGCTGCTGACATCCAAGTAATCCTAAAGTTCTTACTGTCTGGTTCTGTGATTTGGAATTGGAAGTTTACAAAAGACTTTGAACAATTTTGAACAATCTGTTATATTGAAACTGTATGAATGATCTAGAAGTGTTTCCTTTTTCCTCTATTTGGACACAAAACCTGCAGTTGCTTGACTGACAATGGATTCCAGATTTTTATGACCCATTCTCTGTCAAAAAGATGGAATTTATTGGTGCAATAAATATCCTTAAGTGTGTGCCAGTGTCAGTGAAAAATCTTATTACACATCACCACACAACATTATCACTAATTATCCTAGAAACATTGACATATTTTATCAGTTTATTATAAAATTAAGATGGTTGGGAAATTAAGGTTTGTGATTACAACCATAGCCTTCGCTTTCCAAAAAAAACATGAGCATCTTTAGTGTTTTAGCAGCAGAGGGATGCTCACCTCAACACAAACAGAGCTGTGTTTAAAATAATTGTGTTGTAGTAGCCTGATAATTACCAGACTAGATTGTCATCTTGTTCTCTTCGAATCGTTAAAGAGCTAAGCAATGCACTGCTGTTGACGGGTGCGACGCAGGGGTTTGGGGTGACATTTGGGTTTGAAGGGGTTAATTCAGATTAACCAAAGTCACACAACTCTAGATCCATACATACCTTCATCATCTGTAAAATGTCCGTTGGTCTGCAATTCCTCTTCTTTAGGTCTACTCAACTCTGAGTGGAAAGCAGTTGATGAAGATGATGCTGATGTGGAGGGAGTTGTGGTGGAAGAAGAGTGGTTATGGTGGTGGTGGTGGTGATGATGATGATGATGGTGGTGGTGATGGTGGTGGTGGGAGGAGGGTAGGACTCTTTTTAGGCTCATTTCGTTGCGCACATCGTTGATGGTCTTTTTGAGCAGCTTTAGGCGCTTGCTGCGGGAGGGACTGGACTTCATGGCACAGGTCAGATCAAACTTCTCCAGTAGCTGCTGTAGCTGCTTGTCCGGAGACAGATGCTCCCGGTTGGCTGGCACTAGTACTCGGTCCACTAAGGCGAGAATTAAATAAAATAAGTAGCAGGTTGAAACATGAACAACACATAATATGATTATTTTTCATTCACTTGCACTGGCATGCAAACACACAGAGACATGCGTCATCACCGCTGCTGCCCTTACCATCTTCCCAAGAAAAGGATGTTGGTGCTTTGATTTCAGGAGCTTCAGCCAGATGCGTACCACTTTCTGTGTCAAAACCGATTTTCTCCACGTCTCGCCTGGCCTTTCTGAGCAGGGACCCGCCCTGGTCTCGGAGGCGAACGGCAGCTCGATGGAAATAGGTGTCCTTTGAGTTATATTTCATGCAGTTATCAATAATGAGGTTGAAGTCATTCTCAAACTGGTCAAAGTTGTTGTAGGCCTGTGCATCGATACGCTGCCGCATGGTAGAGAAGTCCATTGGGTGCTTGATGTGGTCGAGGTAGTCAGGCACCTACAGAAAACAGCATAGATCATTTTATTTTAATATAAATTTTATATTTTCTTAAATAGAAATGAAATATCAATGTATGTTTCATGTAAAACCAACAGTCTTAACAAACTATGATTATTTTAAATACAACATCTAAAGTCATTCATGTCAGTATGACAGTAAATGTTACTGGGGTTTATTATCTTTTACACCAACGTCTTAAAAAGGAAACACCATCAATTCTATTCCATATTAGAAAGTCTTACAACTCAAATGCTTCAATGCCAGTAAAATAATTTAAACATGCTCAGCTAACCAAGAAAACCTATCATTAATGACTCCAGAGTCAAAATGATGCGCCCAACGTGGGGCTCGAACCCACGACCCTGAGATTAAGAGTCTCATGCTCTACCGACTGAGCTAGCCGGGCATGCAGAGAGGGGAACCTTTCACCTTTTTCAGATGTCGCCATCTGCTTGTGCCTCACTCTCAACTTACATATACCACCTGCCAGGAAGTCACATTGCTCGACACAAGGACAGGGAGTGTGGATTTATAACTGAAGTCAGGATCAGAACCTGTGCCATGGAGGGAGCAGTTGTCTGCTGTCTGTAGTCTTTGGACTGTGTTTAAGTGCAACTTTTTAACAGTAGTGGCGATGCAGGAGAAGCAAAGGCTGTGGTTACTCTCCCTTTAAGAGGTTATTTTGTGAGGTCTACTTGTTTGTGTCAGGGTTCATAGGAATGTTTTAATATTTAACAAAATCACATTGAGTTGTCTTCCCCTGGACTCATGTGTATAATTTGCTTTGGTAAAACACAAAAGTAGTGAAGTTTAAGTAAATGCTTGTGAGGCTTGCCTTTATTTAAACTTTTATGGAGCAGTTATCTGGCGATCAGGCAGCAAAACAGGTAAAACAGACCTGCTGTTTTGCCGTTAGTGGGCCTTCATCCTGACAAGCACAATGGCAAAGTGCTGCGTTGAAATATGAACCTGCAGGTCCAGTTTGGGGCCTTCTTAAAGAGGAAGTCGCTTGATAGAAATGCTAGTCATTGTACTGGTTAAAAACTGGATTGTACAGATCTTAAAACTTTTGCTATGGTGAGTTTCTTCTCCAGTGCCAGAATCAGACTTTTCCAGAAATGCAAGAAATATGATTGCTTGCAGCATATTTTACTCATAGTATTTACAAGGCTTGTAGAGCTTTTAAATAGTACAATTTAAGCACTTTCAAAAGGGTACTTAAACCATTTTTGTTTTAAATTCAAATTCTAATTAGCTACTATAAATACAACTGTGAAAAATACAGTTAAAAGAATCCCTTTGGCCACGGCACTCTATGTCTATTTTACCAGCTGTCCAGCTTTGTAGTATTGTATGTTTTTGTCTGGTGTGACACGCCATGAGACAGCAAATTTCTAATTTTTAAAAGATGAAATGCCAGATTATGTTGATAATAAAGCATTTCACTTCAAACGTCACTTTATAAGCCTTTTCAAAACTTTAAAGACTTTGTATAAACCCTGCATTCATGTGCTTCCATCGCCAAATTGTTATGGTCAATTGGTGGCAACTGAAGGAAGAAAACAATATACCTTATAAAACAAATTCATGTATATACTGGAGTTCACCTCATTGAGATCAACCGGCTGGGTGAAGATCTTGGCCTGGTCTTTTGTCTGGAGCTGGTCCAAGAGGGCTCTGAGCAAAATACTGAAGGGACTCAACTGCATCTCCAGGAGGGTCTCTTGCAGTTTAATCTAAACATCACGGCACAGAAAAAGAAACCATTAGAAGATCAGATTGTTTAATTTATTTAGCAGAATTTAACTGACCACATTGATTCCTCCAGTCCTACCTCTTCCCTCTTAAGCTTCTCCCTCTTGCGGATTAGCTCCAGCAGCAGCCGGGCTCTTTCCAGGTCATGTCGGAGACGATGCCACTCCTTCAACTGGTCCTTCAGTGCCCTGCTCTCCTCCTCACTCTGCCTCTGCAGGAGAAATGTACATTTAAAAAAAACATATGTTAAAAGAACAAAATAGAAAATGATCAACTATAACAATAGGTACATGTCCAGACTCCATATAATGATGTTTTTTTTTTTTTGTTTTTTTTTTTAAATAGCACAGAGCTCCACATTAAGCCATAAATTAGCTTGTAAACACACATCATTGTAGCAAGTGTTGAAAAATATACAAGGCAAATGGAAGGAAAATGAAAATCATTACACATTTCAACTTCTAAAAGCTAATGGTACTTTAAGGCAAAATAAAGACAGGGTCTTCTGTTGTTGACTGACAGATGAACAAACCGGTTGCGCATTCTTCTGAGACTGTAAGCTTGTCTGAAGGCGTCTGATGAGGGGAAGCCCATTCCTGGATTGCCTCTTTAGTGTCCAGTAATTTAGGACCAGCTCCACAAATGCTTTCTTCTTCTGAACCGACACCTGGTTCAGAATGGTTTGTAACCTAGAGGAGCCGGGAAGATGGGTATTAGAAGGACACAGCCGGAGAAAGACACCAACAACTACGTCTCAAAAGCCCCCGGCAGCATGCAGGACTATTTAAATCAAGTATATTTCCAGACTATGGAGACAACTTGTGGTTTTCAGAACAATATTCAAATGAAACAAACTTCAAATAGCATTTGAAGGGCACTCGATACACACCAAATGTATACAAACAGATTGCTGAGGCTTCAATTTGTGAAGGCTTTAGTGGCACATTCCCAAACCCTGTAACTGTAATGCCCTATCAGTGTCCTTGGGAAAGACAGAAAAGCCCTCTCTGTACAACTACTTGCACACCAAGCATCAATGTTTTAAAAGTACATGTAACTGTTGCCATCCCAGCCAATTACAACACACGCCATTATGAACACAACTCATACCTGTGAGCGGGAAACGTAGGCACAGGAGCAGGAGGTGCAGTTTCGCCTTCGGGTTCAGGTTCAGGCTTCTTACTCTTACTCTTCTTCTTTCCTTTTGACTGTCCTTTACCAACACCTCTCCCTTTGTCCCCTTTCCTACATAGTCCATTTTTGGGTTTGGCATCCTCATATACTATAAGAGGCCTCCTTACACACCCGTTAGGTGTGTGAGCTCCACAGTACGCTGTCTTCTTCACAGAGAATGTGGGCTCTCCGGTGTCAGTTACTTCTTTGATTGGCTCCATCTTCATAAAGAGACCAGCCTTTTGGGCACAGCTGACATGGAAAGCTGTGTAACAGTTGGCTCTGTGACACTGGATGCATGCCCCGACACCTCTCTCCTTGCAGAGGTAGCAGGTGAGCTTCCAGCGGGCTGGAGGAATGTGGCTTACACCATCAATGGGTTCGATAAAGGTGGTGTTGGAGAAGCCGACCTCGGGGACCCAGAGGGCGCACACCACGTGGCCCCAGCGGTCATCATCTGTCTTTTTGACCGCTCCACCCTTGTTAGGACAGAGGATGCAGTCTGCGGGCTGGGTGGGTAATTCAAGGCAGTGTCTACAAAGCCATTGGCCCTCAGGAATGTAGGGCACGCCGTAACATTCCTGGTGTACAGCCACATTGCACATATCACAAAAAAGGATAGCATTGCTGTTGTGACACTCTCCGTCCATGCAGATGCAGCAGGCAGCGTCCTCATCAATGGGAGCTTGCTTTACACTGCCTTGATCCAGACTCTCCAAGTGCAACTCCTTCTCAAAGCGGTCAACAAGGAACTCAAAGACGTTGTAAGAGACCTGACTGACCCCTTCGCTTCTCCGTTTTTCATTCACCAAGTCCAACCAGGCATAATCCTCCTCATCCATGTCATACTCCGTTTCCTCATCCAGCTCTTCCTCCGTCTTCTCTGTGTATTTGTAAAAGGCAGCTGACCGCCTCGGAACTGCTGGAAGATTATGTTCCACTGTACGAAATTTAGGCTCTTGAAGCTTCGGACCGGTATTACCAGTGGCCTGATGTCCACCTCCTTCTCCATGACCAGTGATTCCCAGCGCAGCGTTTCTCTTCTCCTGATTGTTTTTTAGTCTGACTGACCTCACGAGGACCTGCTGCGGTTTGTCAGCATTCTCTTTATTGCTGGTGCACTCCATCATCTCCTGCACCATGGGGTCATCGTCCGAGATCACGTCCAGCTGGTCATATATGCTGATTCGATGGAGGCGGCCATCAACGTCAAACTCCACAATGCGCTGCGCCTGGGCGTAAGTCAGGATCTGCTTGTTGGGGGAAGGCTTGATGGGAGACGGAGGCCTCTGCGGCACCACAACACGGTGCTGCCGAGCTTTCTTCTTCATCTTGACGCTCCGTGTTGCTGAGGAAACACAGAGTGGGGAGAAACCATTAGAGATCTGCATTTCATTTGGGTTAAATCAAGGTCAGCGAAGATGGATTGAGCAGCTGCCTTGCAGAGATCAGGAAAGATAAAGACCATGACAATTCACTGATGCAATATTCTGTGTTGTACTGCACACTTATTTATGATTGACGTAGGCTCTATCTTTTCACAGTACAAAACTAACAGCAGTATACACTCACCGGCCACTTTATTAGGTTCACCTGGCGCTTAATTAAGTGTCAGTGTGGTCTTCTGCTGCCGTTACCTATCTGCTAGAAAGTAGGTGGTGTGTGTGTTCACAGATGCTCTCCTGCATTCCTCTGTTGGAACCAGTGATATTTGAGTTCCTGTTGCCTTTCTATCAGCTCCAACCAGTCTGGCCATTCTCCTCTGACCTCTGGCATCAACAAGGCATTTGCGCCAACAGAACTGCCGCTCACGGGATCTTTTCTCTTTTTGGGACCATTCTCTGTAAACCCTAGAGATGGTTGTGCGTGAAAATCCCAGTAGATCAGCAGTTTCTGAAATAGTCAGACCAGCCCGACTGGCACCAACAACCATGTCACGTTCAAAGTCTCTTAAATCACCTTTCTTCCCCATTCTGATGCTCGGTTTGAACTGCAGCAGCACATCTTGACCATGTCTACATGCCTATATACATTGAGTTGCTGCCATGTGATTGTCTGATTGGAAATTTGCGTTAACGAGCAGTTGGACAGGTGCACCTAATAAAGTGGCCTGTGAGTGTAATTGACAATTATTCCAATTAATCACTGAGTGCAGTATTTCCCTTGACACATGCTCTATGTTATACACTTTTTATATTTACTGTAGATATTTTTGTACTCAGTGTTCGTGTATTGTGTGATTTTCTCGCTCTTTTAATATGACATCTCAGGTTTGCTCCAAACTAACTTTCGTTGTACTTGTGTGCATTGACAAGTGAATTATCTATCGATCTAGAGCTTAAATTGTTTTCAACAGGTACGTTTTCTGCGACGGCATGAGATAATGCTTTGAATATTTTGTGTATCCTGCAAATAATATGTAAAGATATATTTGCAAGAAGTAATATCCATTATAACTGATTGGTATGATGAAGTGCCTGTTTTAAGCAGAGCAATTAGGTATTTAATTCAATTCAAAGAACTCTATCTGGGAACATTCAATGGCACATAGGGTAGTTGTGCATTAAACAGACTCAAAACAAAAACAACAAAAACAGTGAAAAAGAAAGATAACTGTACAGACTAAAGTGATGCCAGCATCGGTGGACAATATATACAGTAAATGTAATGTAAGGCGCATTGTGGAAATATACAGTATATATACATACACACTAGAAATCTATTCTAATGTAATCCAATGTCCCCTGGACCAAAACACAGAAGAAGTTTGACATTGTGAGATTTGAATACATTATACTTTAACAACCATAAACTGAACGAGCAAAATACTACTAATACTACTACTATTATTATTATTATCTTGGTTGTGCACTGATATGTAACGTTAGTAGCCAGCTGTACGTTACAGTTTAGTCAATGTGCTGAGGCATTTAAATGCGGTGGGAGGCGGCCACACACACAGGTCACTTTCGCCATGACTGCGCAGGAGTTGTAGCACTTACCCATTTGGTGGAGAGATGAAATTGCCCTTTTATAACTAACAACTCACTGCCAAAGTGGCCAAGTTGCTAACAATAACATTAGCTCGGCCGCTAACTAGCTTAGAGTAACTAGCCACCCTGTAAAACGGAGCAAATGGCGTCAAACAAAACAAGAGCTCTTCCAAACAACGTAGGATAATTCCTACATCATGTGTAACATTAAACACACATTTAGCAGATGCATTAACTGCCTCCTCGTCGTCACCACACAAAGCATAGAAAAAGCATATAAAGCAAAAGAACATACCTCAGCTTTGCTAGTAGAGGAAGACGGTAGCTAGCCCGCAGCCTTACAAAGCAATGGCGACACGGCCTGCTAAGTGGCTCTAATTCCGCACACAGTGTTCTCATCCAACGGGCGATACTGGGGTCTTTTTAGTAACTAATAAAAAAGGAAAGAGGCATGACTTGGTGCCCCGTGACGTTTCGATTTTAAATTCTACAGAAAACACCCAATTATTTTGCTTTGTGTGGACCATTCATAGGCTAGAATCAGTCGCTAGCCACAGTCGAGCAGGAGCGAATAAGAACAGCAGCACGGACGGCTCATCCCCCAACACAACAATGCGTTTGGTTTCACCAGACAACTCCCACCCGCACGCAGCGCTACTCCAGGCGGCTACGTGTGACGCTGGAGGTCATGTTGGTGGTGAGTCGTTAGATTTCACACAAAAGCCCATCTGTCACACAATCAATGCATTGCCCTTTTGTCGATCCTTACTAAGCTATACACACGGGCAAAGCTCCATACAAAGCACTGACTGAGTAATAGCTAAGACATATATCCCTGTTTCTGCTCTCCGGACCGCACTGTGAAGTAATAATGACTGGTACTTCTCTCTATCTGTCATACTCTGGGCCAGAGACATTCAACAGGGGGAAAGGGGCCCCCAGGGGGTCCTCGGAGTTACTGCAGGGGGTCTGTCAAATTATATGAAAATCTTTCCAACATTTTCTTTTTTCAAAAATATGTCTGAAAATATGTATTAACGTGTGTGCAAGGTATTATTAGCAAATATACATTTGTGGGGGAAAATAACATTTACACAACAACATTGAAGATAGGCTTACTGGGTTATAGACAGTTTCAAAGTTGTAAACATAAACATTCTAAATGTGTCCTAGTATATTTCCTGATGCAGTGAATGTGAATGGCATCAACTGGCAGGAAGTTAACAAGGACCCAGGCTGCACTGAGGTAGCAATGCACATATATAATTGATCTGAAGGTTTCAATGTGCCTCCAAATGTGTGTTTAACATAAACATTTGATGCATAAAATATATGAATATGTCAGGCACCATGAAAAGCTGTGTGTATAGGCTTTAGGCCACCCTAGCTGTTAGGCCCTGTTCAATATGCAAATCAATTTAATACAATATATGTAGTAGGGCGTCCCTGCTTCGTCTCTCTTTCAGCTAATATAAGGGTCCTTGGCCTAAGAAACGCTGAAGACCCCTGCTCTGGGCTATTGATTCTGCATTTTTCTGTAGCCACAGAGGACAGGCAAGATACAGTCTACGGTCATCCTGGTGACCAGTTCAGCCCAAACACGTCCTTGAGGTCAAAAAGAGCTTGTTGGTAGAGATGTAATAACGTATTCTGGTGATAAGAATCACATATTCAGTATGTTCTATTTGAAATCCCAGGTGATACAAGATGGCCGTGAATGCAACACACAGCAGCAGTAGTAAGATTCATTCAGTATTCATAAGCAGTAATTATTTCGCAGTAACAAGCTGTGGTTGATTTTTTCTCTACATTATTATTACAGTGCAATGTTACTTTTAAAGTCAAATGTTAATAAGTAAAATAAGTTAATTGTTACCTTGTTCTCATTTGTTATAATAATAATAATAATAATAATAATACTAATACTAAATTAACTTCCTTTATAGAGCACCTTTCAAACAAAAACATGCAGCTCAAAATGCTTTACATTAGTAAAGTAGAAGCAGACAAAGTGATTGAGCAAATCATACAATAAAATACCGAAATGTAATTTTAAAAAATGCCATAAAAGGAATTAAATGTCTTACTTTATATATAAAGTAACACATCACAATATGCCCCTCAACTATTTTTTTTATTTTAACAATTAAATACTTATTTTAATGAGTTAAATGTAAAGGTAATACACATTTTATTGTCACATGTATGTAAATTAAATGTATGACCCCCCCATCCTTTTTTCTTTATTCAAATATTACATTTATACAGAAAGTGTCAAACACTAAAATATAACACAACACACGAGAGAAAAACAATGAATATAAAATAAAGTAAATATAGAAATTATCTCATAAAATAATGAATAAATAAACATAAGTCAATACATAGATGTATGTAATAATCTTTGTTATCGTAAATTTCATTAAATACCAGGGGGTATATCAAATATATTTTTTATAGTTGTCTAAAAATGTTGTATTCTTTTTGTTTTTGACTAAGGAATTATGAAGTGAATTGAATTCAATTACAAATTGAGAAAAGGTTGGTTTGAAGGCTGAACATTTTTGCTTGTGAATACAATATTTACCACATAAAATGACAGAATTAACTAAATACTAAAGACACTATACTAAAATACTATTATTTTCATAATAACATATAACATCTTTAAGGGCATGGGGGAAGATATAAGAACACAAGTCCGACCAGAATTGTATTGTGACATTACATTAAATAACAAAAAAAACAGATGGTTTAAACTTTAAAATGTCATCACATCATGCCCACAAAAACACAAGAGCTGTCGACATCCATACATTTTGAAATGAGTCAGTTAACAGGATGTTTTTAGTGAAGAATTTTGAAATGAGTTTCTTTTTCTTTATGAATACAGTATTTTGTGAGGTAAAAAACGTGCTTTTTTCCCAGTCTATCTTCTTAATGAGAGTGCCAATAAAACGTTCCTCGTGGATAAAACCTCTTTTTATCTTGAATTTTTTTGTCTTGTATGTTGATACCATTCACTGGTCACGTGTCATTTCATTAAACTAAGTAAGCCAGGCGGGGCTGCTTTTATCACATAGTTGTTTTCTTGGGAAGGTACAGGAACATGATGACGCGATAAGAAACTCTCATAGGAGAGGACAGCACCATGTTCATCCAAAACAAACAAAATATAAAAAAAATAAATAAATAAAAAAATTGGAATAAAAAAAGAGACATATTCCGTATGACCCCCTCCTCTTCTGAAGACCCTACGCCCGGTGACATCATTAAAAACATGTTCCTTCCGTCCGACGCTGTGTGGAGCTCGAGCTGCTTCGGCCGAACGTGAACTGCTCGCAGACAAAAGCAACAAAGTGAACCCCCCTCTCCGGATCAATCAAATGTGTCATATTTAACTGTTTAGGAGCCGAAACCCAGTGATAACACCGCCGCACTTCACAGTGAGTATTCTGGGCGCATATACGTGTCTGTGGAGGGTTTAATGTGGTTAGGACGTCGTGGTGAGGAGCTGGTCTGATTCGGATCCCGTGTGGTTCGTGTGTTGCCACCACGGCTGGGTTCTGCCTCGCCAGGTTAGCTAGTGTGTCCTGAGTGTGGCCTAGCTGGCAGCTAACCAGCTAGCAGCCGTACTGGGGTCCGGCATGTTACTAAACAGGACCATTACAACTTTAATAAGGTAGTTGTAGATATTGTCTCTAATATTTGGGCTACACTTCCACTTGACGGAAGAAGTGTTGAACCTGTTGTTTTTGTCTGTTTATTAGCCTCGTCGCTAACCTTGTTAGCGTCCGGATAGCCACCGTGGTGTTTACTGATGATGTAGCGTAACTGCCAACAACGTTTATTATAACGTCACATATTGATTGTAAGCATTGTCGGTTCGAGGAATGTGTTTCTGTTGTTCACTGAGGGTACAGCGAACGCCGGTATATGTAGATGAGCCTTTTACAAGTTGGTGTATTATGTGAAGATGAGAGCTAGTCAGCGTTGGCTATTATCTGTCCTCTCGCATCTTCCTGACTAACGTTAGCACGTAAGCCCAACCCGGAAGAACGGTTGTCCCTGCTCTCTTCGGAAATGGCGTAACCATACTTGTTTTTGAAATGCCTACTTAGATAAAATGCAGATACATTTGGTTATGTTGACCATGTTCATGGGGTTAGACTTAAATGAATGAACGATTATTTATATTATGACAGATTATTAGTACATGTTAGACTGCATTCGGGTGATACGTGTGTACTTTGGCACATTCTGTAAGAGTTTGATTCAATTAAATTTTATTTAAAGTGCCAAATCATAGTAAACGTATCTCAAGACACTTTACAAATACAGTCGGTCTAGTCCACACTGACTTATTATTGATTTATAGCGACCTAACAATTCCTGCATGTGCAGAAGCAAGTCGCACTATCGACAATCATAATAATGATAATAATATAGCTTGTGTACTTGGACAAATGTTCTCAGAGCTTCTGTACCTTTTTCCATTCATTCATTCATTCATTCATTCATTCCTAAAACAATTTGTTTATAATCGGGAGATCATTGGGAGACAGCCCTCAGTTACAAAGACATAGAAAACTACACAGAAAGTGAAGCGACACCATCATAAGAATATAGAAAAGGTACTAAACTTTTCTGAAAAAAGAAAAACAAACTGATAAATAGAGTTTGGCTAAAATGTCCAAAATGCACAAGTGAGTAGATTATAAGAAAGTGTTGTATTTTGTTCCACGAGTCAGGTGCACTAGAACTAAAAGCAGTTTTTCCAAGTTCAGACCCAGCCCCGTGGAACATGAAGTAAAAGCCAGTCAGCAGAGCGAGTCTGATAGTGTCCCATCTGAATGACAGAGTAGTTTTGAAAGGTAGGATGGTAGTTTTCTTACATGTAAGTGCATCTTGTGCAGTGTTAACCCTCTCTTCTAGGTCTTGTCTGTATTGTTTGCTCATATATTGTAAAGGTTAAACACATTTTTTGTTAATATATTCCCTTATTTTATGCCATATGTACACTATACTTGATCTTCATGGCATTGGTCTTTAGAAAGTAACACAAAACCTTCTGACATTAGGAAAATAATGGTATTACACACTCTCGGATTCAGTGCAAAGTAAGGCAGAGGTCGTTTAGACCACATTTGACCTGATCCCACAGAAATGTGGTGTACCTGCGATCAAGGTACAGAGAGGTTTGTTAACAAAATACACATCGTATTCACCTAGTTACCAGGTTAGGAAAACCTAGCTTAAATTAATGCAGTCTAATACAACGGCGATGCAATAAAGACTTCTTTTATGAAGATAATTGTATTTTTTTGTTGTTGAACAGTGGTATTTATTCAATTCAATGATCAATCTGAATGATGCAGATCGTGATACTGCTGTATTGTACCAAGAAATGTTGTTTAATATTTTGACCACCCCATTCATATAAATGAGGGAAGACAAAAAAGAATAAGAAACATCTCTCAAGAGAGTATTCTAACCTTCAAAGTAGTCTGTATTGTAGACCTGTTTTAACGGAGTGCATTCATTTTAGGTGGATTGATAAATGTCATACTCTTACATAGTGGGTTTTTTTTGCACACCTGTGCTTTATTATAGGTTTATAGTAGCTTATCTTAATGCCAGCAGCACATAGAATATAAAAAACATGCTGTTCGGCAGTGTCAATGTTTTTAAATATACAATTATTAGTGTTACAAATTGGTATTTGAAAATTCATATCATACAGGAAATTAAAACTCAAAGACTGCTTAGCACTACTCTTACTACCTGCATTATGACAGGATCATCTTTTTGACAGTGTGGTGTGGATATAGTTTTTATAATCTTGTAAGATTGTTTGGGGAAAAATAGTAGTCTGTCTCTACTAACATGAGTCACTAAGTTGGTTCTATTGCAACCAGATAATACCGCCGAGCTGATTTAAGTTATTAGTTTAAAGTTTAACATTTTCAGTTGTGAATAGATCTACTGTACCATGAGGCGGTCATACATAATTAATTGTGATAAGAGAAAAAGGGAGGTGTTGCAGAGCATACAGATACAGACCCAAAACTGAAAATTCTAACTTGTTTTTTGTGGTAAGCACAATGATTCTATTACATAGGAAAATATTTCAAGAAAGAGTTCTACATTTGCGGGGATGAGTAAGTACAGTAGCGTTAACTCAGTTGAGCAATAGTTCTGTGGAAGAAGCTTGGAGAGGGGTTCCTGCTCCTGATTTGCATATGTAAGCTGCACCAGGATCCTGAAAGGGGGGGGCAGGCAGGCTGAAACTGCACATCTAAATGAGACAGTTTAGCCTCACAGCAACTACTTAATACTATGTTCATGCGGTGATTGTCAACTTGCAATTACAGACATTTCCATGTTATTACCACAAATATGCTTTCAAAGGAAAATCAGAGGTCAATACTCGCTATTTATAAAACTTGTTGTTTTTAGGGTTGGGATTTTAACATCTTTTGCTGCCAAACCTTGTGTAAAGAGCCCGTTCAGTCAGTTTTAGAGATAAGAATGAAGGTAAAATGTGATTTCCAGGACTTCTGTGTTATTGCAGTACACCTGTATTACCTGCTGTTTTGGAGTCTTGTTATTTCTGAAGAATTGATATATTTTCTCTCTCTCTAGGCTGTGTGCGGAGAGGTGGGACTACTTCACTCATAAATGGAGGGGGGCAAGCAGGCACAAAGTGTCCCGGACAGCCACACTCACATTACAACACCTGCTTGAGAGTTGCAGTGTTGATGACTACACCTGAAAAGATTGATTACATTTGACAACGCAGACCTGACTAGTCTACAGAAACCCTTGGGCTGCTGCCATGGATGGGGAGGAAGAGGTGTCTCTCACGAGTGATGATATGGTCAGTGAACCTAATGGCTCCATGGAAAGTAAAAAAAGAGAGGCCAAAGGGACCTGCCTGAAAATTGAGGGACAGGATGGTTATGTGTTCAAATCCTACAGCATTACCCCTCATGACGCTGCGGATGCAACGTCACCTGCTTGTTCCTCAATAACACTGGATAAAGACTCTCCCTCTTCTCCCCATTTTTCTCCTCAGGATGACAAACAGTTGCTGACAGAGTCAGACAAAGCAAGTGAGACTGATCCATCTTCTCCCACTCCTTCAAACAAATGCCTAAACACTGATACTGAGGAAACTATGGAGAATGACAACTATGAAAATGGGAATGAAGCAACTCAACATATCAAAGAAGAGCCTGGGGATGCAAATGGAATGGAGGATGAAAGCCAGGATGATGAAAGGCTAGGATTTGGTAGCTCTGTTGGCCCCTTTGTAACTCGAGATGGCGACGAGTATAGTAATTTACTAAGTGGATACACAAGCACCCTTTATGATGTTGCCATGGACGCTGTCACTCAGAGCCTTCTGTCATCCATGAGGAGCAATTCCAACCCAAGGAAAAAATCTCCCGCATGGAATCATTTCTGCATATCACCACGAGACAGTACCAAAGCAATCTGTTTATACTGCATGAAAGAGTTCAGTCGGGGTAAGAATGAGAAAGACCTCAGTACAAGTTGTTTAATGAGGCACGTAAGAAGGGCTCACCCGACTGTGCTTTTACAAGACGGAGCAGACGTATCCTCAAATAATCTGACTAGCTCCCTTGCCTCATCTTTGATACCTCCATCCCCAAACTCACCAAAAAACGGAGACTTGACAAACAATGTTATTTCTTCTGCCTCAAAGAACACTTCACCGTCCACTTCCTCAGCTGAAAATTCAGATCTGTCATCCAAAGAAGTGTTACCCAAAGTCGAACCAAAACTAGAACTGTATGCCAACACTGACACCGTTTGCAGCATGCTCTCATCCTCACATTCCAATGACAACAACCTTGAAGACGTGTCAGACAGTGGGCCCGAGCGCCTCCCTGGGACCCCGAAAAGCTCAAGTTCCCGCCGGAGATCAGCCGTATGGAAACACTTCTACCTGTCTCCTGCTGACAATTCCAAAGCAGTATGTATCCATTGCATGAATGAATTTAGTAGGGGTAAAAATGGGAAGGATCTAGGGACAAGCTGTCTTATTCGTCATATGTGGAGGGCCCACAAAGAGGTTGTCATTGAAGAAAATGGACAGGGCAACCACATTCCCCCACCATATACAAACCCGCCCTCACTACTGTCCCGTGTACAACTACAGGATCCACTGGAAGTAAAAAAAGAATCACCACTTCTTCCATCTTCACCAGAAACCATATCAGATGAATTACCCCAAAGTATGGAGGAAAGCATGGGCATAAAGGTGGAATCTGATGAGGTGATGCACCTGTCAGGGCAGGAATGCTCTCTCAATCTCTCCTTCAAAACTCAGGGGGTGACTACACCCCTAACTTCCTCACCATGTGACCTCTCTGAAGGCCCCAGCCTCAATCAGGATCATTCAGTTTTCCAGCAAAACAAGAAGATCATGAAACGGGTGAAATCTGAAGTGTGGCACCATTTCATAGTGTCGCCAGTTGACCAGTTAAAAGCACTGTGCCGTTACTGTCCATGTGTCATCAGTCGGGGGAAACGGGGCGACTTTGGTACAAGCTGCCTGATGAGGCATCTAATGAGACGCCACCCAGACGTCCTCAAAAACCAAAAAAGCACAGAGGAGAAGGAATCCTTCCCTCATCCCTACACCAATCTCACCACAACAGACGCAGTTTCAACCAAAGAAACTGAGAGCCCTGCCAGTGAGAAAAAGCCACAAACGCTGCCTGTTTTCAGTAAAAAGACGTCAAAACTGTGGAACCATTTCTCCATTTCACCCACTGACCCCACAAAGGTGGTTTGTTTGCACTGTGGCCGCACAATTAGCAGAGGCAAAAAGACTACAAACCTCGGCACAAGCTGCCTCTTTAGGCACATGCAGAGGTTTCATGGACATGTTCTTGAAAGAAACAATAATATCTCAGGTGATGTGCCGTCTGCTGAAATACATGTTAAACAAGAGCTCATGGACACTTCTGTTTATGAAACGGAACAGATTTGTGAGAGGTTTGATGAACACCACCCGGTTGCCAAAAAAATCACCAAACTTATCGCAGAAATGCTCGCATTGGATCTTCAGCCATCAGCTATGGTGGAGAATGCTGGACTTAACAGACTACTAGAGTTCCTCCAGCCTCAGTATTCTCTACCACCTTCTTCTTACTTTACCAGCACTGCCATACCAGATATGTACGAAAGGGTGAAGGACGTTGTGCTGACCCACCTTAAAGAGGCTGAAGGTGGTGTTGTTCACTTCACAACTAGTATTTGGGTCAGTAGCCAGACAAGGGAATACCTGACCCTTACTGCTCACTGGGCAACATACGAGTCAAGTGTCAGACCCCAGGGTCAGGACTTTCACTGCTCTGCTCTCCTAAGTGTCTCTCAAATAGACTGTGATCACGATATGCATGACATCCCAAAGCAGCTCGAGTATCTGTGGGAGTCTTGGATCACTTCATCAGGGCTGAAAAAGGGGTTCACTGTAACTGATAACACCAACATCGGAAACACCTTGGAGGACCACGGCCATGTCACCATGCAGTGTTTTGGACACACGATAGACCTCATTGTTAGCGAAGCCATAAAGAGCCAGAGAATGGTTCAGAACCTTTTGAGTATTGCACGAAAGATCTGTGAACGTGTGCACCGCTCAGCAAAGGCCAAGGAGAAGCTGGCTGAGCTCCAGAGGGTCCACCAGCTGCCAGAGAACCCACTGATCCAGGATGTTCCTTCCAAATGGAGAACTTCCTTTTTCATGCTGGAGCGGCTGGTGGAACAGCAGAAAGCCATCGACGAGATGTCGATTGAGTGCAATTTCAGGGAAATTATCAGCTGCGATCAGTGGGAGGTGATGCTGTCGGTCTGCAATGCACTGAAACCTTTTGAAGTGGCCTGCAGGGAGATGAGCAACCGCACTGCCACTCTTGGACAAGTGATACCACTCATTCACATCCTCAATAGAAAGATAGACCTGCTGTTTGACGAAACTGTGGGTATAGACACGATGCTCAAGTCTCTAAAGGAAGCCATGGTGAGCAAAATGTCCATGACGCTGCACGACCCACGATACACCTGGGCGACCATGCTGGACCCACGATACAAGACTTCGTTGTTCACAGAGGAAGAAGCTGAGCGATGTAAGCAAGATCTGATCCAGGAGCTAGACTTGTCCTCTTCTACCTCAGTTGCAGTTAAGCCTCCACTCCCCAATGGCTGCAACGAGGCCCCCGGTTCAGCCAACACCTCCCACCCAAACAAGGACAACCTCTGGTCCCTAATGGCTGACATCCGACAAAAGATAAAACACGAGGAGAAGCCAAAGTCCTCAGAGCTGGCAGTGCTGGAGTACCTTGAGGAAGACATACTTGATCAAAGCTGTGACCCCCTCGACTATTGGAACCTGAAAAAGTTCCTGTGGCCTGACCTTGCCAAAGCAGCCGCCCGTTACGTGGGCTGCCCTCCCAGCATCGTTCCAGCAGAGACACTGTTCAGCACGGCAAGTGTCAACTGTGCCCTAAATCAGTCCCGGCCTTTACTGGAAAACATGGAGGGTCTGCTGTTCCTCAAGGTCAACCTCCCTCTGATCTATTTTCAGTACTGATTATTGTTGAGCATTAACTTGCAAACCCTTTATCAAGGACCAAGTTGCATAGCTGTGAAATGTTTGTTTGTTTTTTCTCGGTTGGGCAAAATGTAAAATATCGATTTATACACTGATTGATTCTCACTGAAAAGGCCAGATTTGGAGGTTTTATTTTATTCCGTGTACTACTGTTAAACACTTTGGAGCTGTTGTGATGAAAAGTCTCAGTCAAAAGTGTATCAGGGAGGGAGGGTTTTTCTAGCTGTAGGGGTTGGTGATTATGTGTTTGCTTGTAAATCAATGTTTTTTTTTATTTTCATTTTCTGTGTCTACTCTCTCCTTGTGCCTTATCCAAAACTACTTCAGGTCAAAATGCTGTAAATATTTTTTGTTAAATTGCGCAGATCACGTCAGGATGCTTTCTGATCATTGTGTATTAAAGATAGATGCCGAGTTGTCTGCTGAATGGAAAAGCATGGCCCAAAAATAAATGCTGTGACTGAGAGATGTTTTAAGTTAATGTTATTTAATTTTCATTGTGAATTTGTGGCTCATGGTACTGTCATTTAGAAGTAGATCCTTTTTTTTTTGTACTTCCTGAAATTGTTTTTTAATAAGATCATGTATAATATTACTGTATTTTCAGAATAAGCAGTTTGTTTGGAATATACGATTTGTCTCTTAAGCACAATTTAAGTTTATGTCCAGGGGATTAAATTATGGGTTTTATTATTGAGTAAAACAATGTACTGTACATTTTTATATAAAATGACTTCTGAACCTAATTTGATAAATGTCTTAGCATTGAGACTGGAACCATGCAAATTTTGTGGTCATTTTTAAAATAAAGGTTTTCCTTATGCAATATCGCAGAGCTTTTTCTTTGGTTTGCAATCAAGAGAAATGTTTTGATGTAAAGACCACAGAGCTGTTATGTGCAGGCTTTAAACAAAAGTCCAATTTAGGAATCTGGTTTCTTTCACTAGTTTCAGCTTTATTCAATTATAAAATCTATCAAAACAAATAAGTAAAAAAAAAAAAAAATACAAAGCCGTCTGTAAATTGTGTCATAGTTTCTCCGCTACAAAAAAACAGTGAATTCTTTCATTGCTGCTCATGGAAAACTCAGAAGAGAAGAGAGAACTATTTTAAACCTCAAAAGATTTATGACTTTGGTAGCACATATCCGCAGATGATCTGTAAAGGATAGCTGGTAGATCTGTTCTTTTCCTACCAATAACAGTCCATTTTATGGATTATAACCTTTGAGATTTTTCGTTTTGGTCACACTTGGTCCTTTGGTCACGACGAAACATCTTAATCCAGTCCTGTTAGAGTCACTGTTTTCGTTGTTTGGTTGCAGTCTTTCTCTCCATGAGCACAGCTTTTCTCTGTAATCGCACACTGACGGGCGGAAAGTTAAACATGTTGAAGGCAATGTTGCTGTAACCTTCAATAAAGGCCAGAGGCTGATGGGTGTCCTGGAGTAGTTGTATTTTTGTGACATTAGCCTCCATCAGTAGGTGAGAGTACTTTTTAATGTCAGGATTCATAAGGCTCAGGTCTTCACGTTTGTCATATCTGTAAAAAAAAAATAGAATTGATTACATTATAATATTTGGTACATTATGTTTTGACTTTTCAGTTCAAAAATACACCAACCTCCAGTTTCTGTTCTGCTCTAAGAAGCGAGATACTCCAGTCTCAGCAGCATAGGTGTCAATATGAACAAAGACATCTGAGGGGACAAAGGCATTTTGTAACAATGTGAAACCAATGTTCTCTCCACAAAACCTTTTATTCATGCATTAAATAAATGATTATGTTAGCATACAGAGAAGGCAACGAAACCAATGAATCATATGGTTTGGATACATGTCCACATACATTTAGTTTAGCTGACTTGCACGGCATAAAAAAAAGTATACTACGTGCACATATGATCCACATTTTCAATAGATCTTAAATTCATGTCTCGTTTTTAGCCCTTATAGGTTACAAGAACTGATAGTGTTTCAGAAACTCCCTGCAAATAAAAATGTGCTGAAAGTGATTCCAACCTGCTGTGACTGGCAACAGTCTGTGTAGCTCCTGCATTCCTCTGCCCCCTGGGTAGTTATGGTAGGAAACATGGAGACTAATCCCGGAGTATGCTGCATTGGTCAACAGCTGGCCAACCACAACCGCAGAGCCCAGTTTATACATCCAGGATTTCTGGTAGTTGCACAAACTGAAGCACAGAGGAAAAAAAGAAGTCTCAACACTCTTACACTGTTGACCAAAGATGTCTTTCTTGTGATGTCACTAAGACAGATGTCCGTCCTCCACAGAGCTGGGTCTGTCTGACGTTCCTGCCTGTAATAGGGAAGGTTTTCGTTGCCACCGTACTGCTAATGTAAATTTGATCATTTAATTAAAACAAGAAATGACCATCGACAGCTTTTCCACTCAGCTTCTCTGTGGATTCTGCTCTCTCTCTGTGATCGCTGCAAGTCCTTTCTGCAGCAACCTATTTTAATGACTCACTATACTATTACTTTTTATTAACGGGGACCTTATGATTACCTTATTTAAGATTGTTTTTCACCAAACAATTATGTTGTCCATCCTATCTATGATGCAAAACTGTATTTGTTTCCTGACAAAATAATTCCAGTAACTTTCAATTAAAAAGTTTTAAGCATATTTCGATGAGCATCGGGATAATATCCTGAATCGCAATTATTTTGGCAAAGATAATATAGATACAGATAATAATTTTCATATCACACGTTCTGACTTACATGAAAGAACAGCCTCTGGCAGCCACCAAGTTGAACACAGCGAAAGTGTATATGATGAAGCGCAGCTCCTTGTGGGGCAGCAGCGAGTAGATGAGGATGAAGCCGACAGTGGGTAGCAGCAGCAGCCTCATCCGTCTGTCGAGGAGGCCGAGGGGGACGAAAAGCAGCGTGCAGCCCAGTGCGCGGGGTACGGCGGAGTAAAAGTACCACAGAAAGGGAGAGGTTTACTGGGGAGAAGAGAGTCAAGGAGAACTGCAGGGTGGAGATCGTCCTTGATAATTTTCATAAGGAAAAAGTAAGTGCACACATAAAAGTGGGAGTGTACTCGGGCAAATAAAAGGATATTCCCCAGTTTGAGCTTTTGTTGAGGAATGTGTTGTACCACAATACCTGACCTTCAGGCCACAACAACTTCCTCCAAAAGAAGGTGTCAATGGCCACCGTCATAGCTGTAAAAGACACAAGGAAGACAAAGAATAAGCTATTTATCATTTGTTGAGTGTGTACAATCATATACCGTACATTCACTACTCACCCAGTGACAAGACCCCAGCAGGAACAGCATAGTAAAGCAGCCGCAGCAGTCCCAGCTTCCTGCTCAACAGTGATATCAGTAACATGAGACCCAGGAAGATGCAGACCTCTGACCGGAACACAATGATGACTAAAGCAGAGAGGCTGATGAACCGGCCATATTTCTGTGCCATCCAGGATGTAAATGCTACCAGAACTGAGGAGGAAAAAAAAACACGGCCATCATGTAGATTTACTCACTTATTAAGGAATCCAGAGGTGTGATGATTATTACCCGTGTATTACCTATTGGCAGTGCAAATACATTAGGGAGCGTCCTGGTGCTGTAAAACATTAGGTGGAACTGAGAAGCGCACGTCAGACAGAAGAGCACCGCAACCGTGGAGCCAAACTGCCTCCTCACCTCCTTCTGCATGTGCCACAGAGCGCCGACACTACACAGTCCCAGGGAAGCTCGGACTGCACAGAACACGCCAAGAGAATGCATTTGTTGAAACTGCTTAAAACTACATCAGTGGATTGGAAAAAGTGTAAATTAGTTCCAAAATTAGTGTTTTACCCATCAGCTGTGTGTAGAATTTGGGTGCATCCAGCAGAGAGGACAGAAATACAACAGGGGAGCTGAGCACAGAGAGGAACAGGGGGCCAAGGAAGGTCCGTGGCACCACACCAGGGAACGCGTGATGGTCATACTGAAAGACAGCACAGGCTCTGGTCTAAATAACACTAATACAGCCAGACCTTCAAATGGCAGTTGGTAACTTATATAAAAAATATATGTTTTTGTCATATTTTGCTCAAGTTGTCACATGACATAATCTGTGAAAAAAGAAGAGGTAGAGGAACATTTTTCTCATATTATCTGTCTCATGTACGACTTTCAGGACCTATTGATAGTTTTATAAAATATGACAAAAAGCTAAGTTACCCACAGTAGCTTTTATACAGCTTAACTGGACTGGAGTTTGCCCAGTTGCTGTGGAACTGCAGATGTTAAAATGTGTATTGTTTTGTCATGAAAACAGCATTGGAGGCTACTCAATGAATCTCGCGCTGATTGTTTTCTCACTTCTTCTGATATTTTGATAATTATGTACAGTATATTACTCATCATTTGTACAAAATCAATATCACATACTGAAGGTACTGTAGTATGACTTAATGTAGGATTTAATATTAAAACTACTGAAGTGTATTTTTTGGGGCTATACACATTTTTGTTTCAAATATGAAATGTACATCTTAGATAATACAGTAATTATGCAGCATACTTTTTTTTTTTAAGCAGAACGACTGCATTTTATACTTATATTAATTATAGTTAATAGCAGAAATAATTCAGAATTAACCTCACCGGCTACACAATGCTTCTGTAAACAGTACAATCCTACTCGTGATGTATTGCATATGAATGTATCAAAAATCAATTCAATGAAACGTAACCCTCTTTGGGACTGTCAGGGATTGCTACATTATACTGCACTGTACCTTTTATTACCTGTCGTTCAAATTTTCTATTTTTTCATATTATTTTAACTGATTGTCATTTTATATCTACATGTTAATTTATATGTCTTTCTTTCTATGGCTTTTAATGCTACATGTAAAGCACTTTGAATCCTGTGCTGTACAAATAAACGTGCCCTGCCTTGCCTTACATTAAAACAATTGTTAAAACTGCGAAGCTCTGAAATACAAACTGTGCTGTCTGTATGGTTTGTGTAACGTATTCTTAATAATAATGTTATTCCCTGGTGCTGTGCATAGTCAGCTTGTAAGCACAGTTAGTACCAGCATCACCTGATGACACCTTCTTACCTTGTCAAAGTCAAGTCTGTGATACAAGATGTCGTGCGCCGCCTGTAAATTAAAGCTCTCCTCGACTTTAGTGAACGGACACACTAATAAATGCAAAAGGGCCACAGCTGTTAACAAAAACAGCAGTGGGAACCCTAAAACATCCCTCTTTTCAGCCATGACAGCTGAACCATATTCACTTCCGGTCAAGACAGGAAGTGAACTACGCATATCGCTAATAATGTTGACGTTTTTTTCTCTAATTATGGAGGGGGGGATTATGTTTTTATAACAAATCTCTATAACGTCACCCAGAAGGAAAAATAAATTATTTTAAATATTACTACTAAAAAAATCCAGAATTTTCCACGTGTGATATTAGCTTTTTTTTGTCCCGCGCGTGGCGGCCTGTGATTGGTTGTTCATTTGTTTGACAGCATATCCGAACCAATCAGCTCAAGCCACAATTCGAACCATGAAGCTGACGCGGAAATCTAAAAGCACATAGGTTTTTTTTTTTCTACAACCGGCATGTAAATACCACGAAATACCACTTTGTTGCGCTTTGCATAGATAACGCCAACTTCTATTTAATGTTAGGAACAGCTCATTTAGATTTGTCCGAACCGTGCAGCAATTTAATATTAGCGGAAAGCTTAAGCGTGTGTCCTGATATGAAACTGTGTCTGAATTGATCTGCTGCTGAGATGCTGTCCACCGGTCCACAACTGCGGCTGCTGCGACGTCTATTGTTTATTGTAACTCTTGTTTTATTGTTCCAAGTTACCGACGCCAAGAGAGATTTCAAAAGCGCCTGTTCTACATGTCAGAAAATCACTGATAACTTCAGCAAGGTAATAGAACATTATGAAACCTCTACTTTGTGTTGTTGTTGGTCATTCAGAGGCGATTCTAGAGTCTGTTGGGGCCCTTGGCAAGAATTCACAAGGGGGCCTCGAACCATAGCTCATCACCATTTTGTGTAATGTAAACATTTATTTTTTTTAAAGTGCATATCTTAGTTGTCATTAAAGGCTAAATATGTAGAATCTTTATCAAAAGCTATATTTAAGAAACAATAATACACCTACAGAATGAAAGTATTGCTTTTCCATTAAAAAAAATATTTAGTCTGATTTAACGAAATGTATATTTTTTACAGGTTTAAATTGTACCTGCCAACAGTGGCAGGCATTGCGGGGTCAGGGTTGCTACTGTAGGCTGGCACTGGGTCAAATGGAGTGTGCCAAACCTACGCTATTTGTCCCACTAGCTGAGTGATCAGAGACGGGCAAAAACGAGATACTGAGTTAAAGGAGTTCAAGTTGCATTAAAACACACGCCGAAATGGCTACGTTTCTCCCTGACCCTTTAGCTAACTTTCATGTTTACTTAGCTGTAACGGCTAACGGTAACTGTCAGTCATACTCCTCTGCAATACTTGTTTTTATGGCTCAATTTGCTGAAGGGGATGGGTTCAAACAAGCTCAAACAGACTCCGGCCCCCTGTAGGCTACTGGGCCGGGTCTGACGAACCTGGCAACGTGAGTGGTGGAATTATTTTCTGTTCTGCGATCTAATATCTAATGTTCAACCTTTTAAGCTTGTTTAAATCAAATCATGCACATCACTGGGGGGGGGGATAAATAATTTAAAAAAAAACTTCAACGAGAGTAGGTGGAGTCAGTTGTGGCCCCCCTTAGGGAGGTCAGGTCTCCAACTGTCATTTCAAACTTTGTGCACCGTCACTGCTGTAGTTTAAAGTTTGTCAGCCCTGGGGGGTGAGGTGGGGGGGTTGCCAAGCGGCACCGCCGTGGTTACTATTTTCATAACGTGCTCTTTTGTTTGTTGGTGTGAATGTTTCCTGCCATCCTAAATGGTGCCAAATGTCCGAGACGTCTTATTGCACACCCTTTCCTGTTTCTTTCTGTACAAACAGTGACACTATTTTATTTTTTGTATTTTAGGGCTTTGACAGAACAGCTAAGCAGAACTTTGGCGGAGGCAACACAGCCTGGGAGGAGAGAAAACTGTCTAAATATGAGACCAGGTAAGACCGAGCCAAAGAGCCATCCTGTCATGTCTAGGTCACCCTGCCACAGAATCCATTCATCAGAGCTGTTTGCTGTTCAAACAGGACTGCTGGCTGGTGTACTTGGCACAAGAAGCTTATCATAGTTCTCGATAAGCAGCACGCAGTTGAATTTATAGTTGACTTTGTGGCTAGGTGACTGGTAGCATATGCAAACTTTCAAACTTCAGCATTTGGCAGGTGTAGGGGTTTACTCTGACACTCTTGCGAGGCCTACCATAAGTGACACTTTGTTTTCCTGCATTTACACAAACCTACTCAACAAACACTTTCTGTTTTATCACACGGTTTATGTTGTGGCACATTCGTACCCCCACCCCCCTTTTTTTTTTTTTGTATTCTATCCATTGGTCTCGCTGCTTCCTTTACAGCGAAATCCGTCTGATGGAAATCGTGGAGGGTCTGTGTGATAGCAGCAGCTTCGAGTGCAACCACATGTTAGAGGAGCACGAAGACCATTTTGAGACTTGGTGGTTTAAGAGGTGGGTGTTTGTTGGCTAATGCAGATATTGTCAATGGCAAGTTGGTTGGATTTCAACTCAATTTCACAACACTACGATTAAATACAGCCACATAGACATATTGATGCCCTGCCAGCACGTTAGGCACATTTGTGCATTAAAAATTTGTTCACACCTCTTCTCTTCGTGTTTTGTTTCCTGTTGCAATACAGGAAAACAAAACATCCAGATCTGCATAAATGGTTCTGCATCGACACCATCAAAGTGTGCTGTCCAAAGGGAACATTTGGACTGGACTGCAATGGTGAGGAAATGGGACAGCACTTACGTGTATTGTGTAGATTGGTTCTGTGTCTGACAGGCTAGATATACTGTGGCTAAAAACAAACAAACATATTTAAAAAATAACCCTGAGAACTTACAATGGCGTATTAGCGCCAAGTATGAATGAAAAAAAATGGACCCAGGGGAGGGGGTAGATATTTCAAAAATAAAGTTGCAGATTTAGGAGATTAAAAAGTAGCAAATCTACGAGAAAAAAAGTTGCAGATTTAGGAGATTCAAAGTAGCAAATCTATGAGAAAAAAGTCACAGATATATGAGATTCAAAGTTGGAAAAAGACATTTAAAAAAATCTGTAATTATAATTTTTTTTTTCATACTTAGCCCTGATACGGCGTCATACGAACCTGATGTCAAAAGTGATCAAATATTTCTGATTTTTATTTTGTTGAAGCCTGTGTGGGAGGCTCTGACAGACCTTGTCATGGAAACGGAATGTGCGATGGCGACGGGACCCGCGGAGGGAACGGAAAGTGCAGCTGTGACCACGGTTACGAAGGGGAGTTCTGCCTGGACTGCATCGACGGCTACTTCAACGAAGTGAGGAACGACACATTCTCTCTGTGCACAGGTACACTTGAACACAGATGAAACAAACAAGCACCTGCTGTTGTATCACCATCTTCTTCCTGTGACACATAATTGATACATATCATCATATATATATATATTAAATCTTAAACCTCTTCCTGCAGAATGCGACTCCACCTGCAAAACCTGCAATGGAGCAACCAATCAGGACTGTGATGAGTGCAAAGAAGGCTGGGAGGAGGATGACCAGGAAGCATGTGTCGGTGAGATCCAGTAAAAAGTAACCGTGTAGCCACAGGGATAAAAGCAAATACTTGGTCTGCAAACACCAGTGTCTACCTCAAAATAAGCCCATCTCGTTTGTTGCAGATGTAAACGAGTGCTCCACAGACCCTTCTCCATGTGAAGAGGATCAATACTGCCTTAACACAGAAGGCTCCTACACCTGCAAGGGTAATTAGAGATTCGGACAAAATAACTACTGCATAGTATAATCTAGCGAGCGTAATGTGTACTTCTGCTATCACATATACAATTCCCAAACCCAGTGTTGCTTGTAAAAATGTTTCACTTTGTCCTTCGCAGACTGTGACAAAGTGTGCTCCGGCTGCACTGGAGCCGGACCTGACAAGTGCAAGGCTTGTGCTAGCGGGTACCAAGACACTGAGGGTACCTGCATAGGTATGATGTAAATCATTTACGATTCAAAGGGTTTCACTCCTTTTTTTAAATGTATATCAATTGTAGAGGAATGTGTGCGGAGAATACCAAAAACAGATGTACTATAAATTGTTATGCTGTTTTAAAAAAAAATCAGTATTTATTCAACTTGTTTTTGTAATTACACAGAAGTCCATAATACTATTTATTAAAACATTTAGCCAGTGTTGCTCAAACAACAGTTAAAGCACTTCACGGAGGGACTATTTTCGGTTGCGGACTGATTTATATGTGCTAGTAAGTATTTATGGCACCAGGATAGTACATGTGATCACACCAAGATAAACTGGAGGATATAATGAAGTCACCCAGTGCGACAGTTTACTTTGGACAAATGTGTGGCTGTGTGGCTTAGAGGAATAAGAAACTGTGCCTTTTTTAAATGAGCTGTTAGCACTTCTGTAC
Source organism: Echiichthys vipera (assembly GCF_963691815.1). Lineage (NCBI taxonomy): Eukaryota > Metazoa > Chordata > Actinopteri > Perciformes > Trachinidae > Echiichthys > Echiichthys vipera. The sequence continues at coordinate 14,634,473 of NC_139845.1, read as the reverse complement.
TGTTGTGATGTCACAACTGTACTATCTATAGGTAGAAAGTGCTGCTACAGTGCTGTTACAGTCATTCTCCGGCTGCAATGACAGTGGAGAGACACAGAGAAGGAAGACCAAGAAACACCAATCAGAGCAGGCTTTTTCGGGATGCGGGACAGGCACTAAAACGTGTTCCAGACAGAGGGTGAATACAGGTATATTCAGACAGACCGTATGAGGGAGAAAAAAATTGTTTTTGAACATTAAAGTGTGCTAGTAGAAACCCAAAATACAAGTATAAATCTGAAAATGAACATACTGTAATATGGGACCTTCTAATGGAGTTAGAATATCATCAGACTTATCCTGTTAAATTTTGTTAGTTCGTCTTCTTCCTTCTGTATCCTGTTGGTGATTTTAACAGTGTGCGTGTCCAGAAGGAGAAATCTCTGCCTTTCATATTTTTTGCTTTTATGACATTGTCTTCGTCACAGTAAACATGTTGCCACATATTGGTGATGAAAGCTTTCTGTCAGGGGGTGACACCATCAGAAGAGAGAACTTTGTTTCAGTCAAGTTCAGCCAGTGTTGTGTTTTCCAGATATCGACGAGTGTTCCCAACCCGAGTCCGTATGCACCAAGGAGCACGAGCAGTGTGTCAACACTGAAGGCAGCCACGAGTGCATCTGCTCGAGTGGATATGAGGAACAAGATGGAGAGTGTGTCCAAACGCAACAGCCAGGTAAGGGTTAGTGTTGGATTAAGCGCTGGTTTCATATGATTTGGGTCTCTACAGATTATGTTTATTAGCTGTAGCCCTTTTTATATTTCATCAACAGAAAGTTTACATTGCCCACTACAAAGTTAAGTGATTCTGCGTCCTATAAAACCCATTAAAGTATCATTTGGCTGTACTCCATTACGATTAGGTTTCACAATAATATTAACAATATTGGATGGGAATGTATAAGACTATTCCTTTTTGACAGTATTATTTATTATTTTTTCATGTTTTCATTCTTATCAGAAAAAGAGGAGGAGTCAGAGGCATCTGAGACAACCACAAGTCTACGCGGTGAGCTTTGATGTAGAAACCAATGGGAGCGAAGAACGGTTGAAATTTCTGCACATCTGAAGCTGCCCATATTTTTTAAATCATCAATGACATGCACTTAATGTACCAGCTGCACTTTAAACCAACAAAAGCTGGGAAGACAGTGTTTTCCAGCGCTGGAACGTGGATTAAAGGACAAAAAACAGAGACATTTTATGCTCTCGCCCGTTTCTCTGGCGCGCTCAAATTACCACTTGTCGTCTTTATTTGTTGTACGGTTTTAAAACTGAAGGTGTTAAATAAAGGTGAATTATGTTGAATTTAAGAAACACTAAATGTGTGTATTGTCTTGTACAGTTTGTCTGTTTTTATTTTTGAGGAGCAAATGTAGTGAAGTGGATTCAAATTAGGTTAAGTTATTGTGTTGCAGTGATCAAAGATGACCACACGGTGGCAGTCTAGCCATATAAAATATATAAGCCCACTAAAGAGGAGTGCCCTTACAATGATCTAGAAAGGCCTAGATAATGTGGCTTACTATTTTTACTCATCCTCCTATCTCACAGCCATTTTGATTCATGATGATATTATTAAGTGTCTTTTATCACAGGGAATCAAATATATGTATATACACATACAGCTCTTTGGTGTGTATACAGTATATTCTACTGTATATCTTCATGCCTACATGTTCATATATTCTCAGTATTTCCATACATGAATCCACACTTTTCCTATGTGGCCTGGACTTCACAAAAGCAATTCTATCACCGACTTGAAAGCCTGCAGCACCGTCACCACTCAGGTGTTAGGAAGCCTTGTGGAACGACCTTCCTGTGGCCCCGTTTGGATCACAGCGTATTTTTCTAACCCAGGTCTCACCTTGCAATAAGGCTTTCTGGATGATGTCAGCTGTTTGGACTCGACAGGCTTGCCAAGGCGGAGGAGCCGCCAGTTGAGACCTGTCTGAGCTGGTAGTGAGGGAGCAGAGACGCAATCACACCACAGACCCCCTCCCTTTCCAGCCACCCATCTACTTTTCACCTCTGGATGTTAACTCCACTAAATGCAAAGGTTTCTTCAGAGAGGATGGGAAACGGATCTTCCGCAGATGCGCAGCACACATTATTAATTTAGGGGTGCAGATGTGAAACCCAGGACTGAAAATCTATGCCCAATTAAAAACATTTATTCTCCCTTTATTTTTTGGCAGGAATCAAGATAAAATTTCTGCCAAGATACAACTGTATGTTTTTTTACAGGTGCATGAAACCATACGGAGGAAGAAGCACGCTTATTCGATTTCTTTCTGCATGTTAGACAAGAAGATTGATACCACCTCATACACTAGATAAGAAGGGATTATCCCTATGTCCTCATTGTAAGAGACTGATAAGGACTATCTTCACAGTTAAAACTGCAAAAGAACGAAGGGAGATGGAGTTTGAATGGTAAAAATCTATTCGGCCACTGTGGAGAAGATACTGACCTGTGGAACACAGATAGCCAACCAAAAATCTACAGTGATTAGCGTAGCTTAGCATAAAGAGAAATGAAACAGAGAAACAGCTAGTCTGGCTCTGTCCAAAGGTAACAGAATCCGCGTACCAACGCCTTTAACGCAGCTATACTTTCATATTCAGATACATAAAGGTGGTATTAATCTTCTTATCGTACGCTCAGAAAGAAAGCAAAAAACCATTTCTCCCAAAAAAAATAGCAAACCATTTCTTTAAAATTTCTTCATCACCACAATTGAAGCAACAATGTAACAAGGGCAAGAGACAGAGCAACAGCGCCAATGCAGAAAAATAAACAAAAAAGGTCCCCTGTAAAGTTCATGCATCATCAGTTGCTCGAGAGAGAAAGTGATTGTCTTTAAAGAGGAGATGAAGGCCCAAATAGCAGAGAAAGAGAGAGGATGACTCAGCATCCTGACTAACACATGAGTCAGACTGTAGGTGAATTTCGCCTGTATTAGAGCACTGACAGAGGAGAAATATCCGATGGGATGCTTCTCAACCAGGAGAGTATGTGATCATGTCGCAGCAAACTAATGCTGAGTGACAGTGGGTATGAGTAATAGCTTCACATTCACTTAAAAAAGGACTTTTCTTTTTTGCTTCCAACCCGAGCATTGCAGCAACAGAGATTTGATGATTCAAGCTGGAGTTAAGAGAAGATACTCCGCCCGAATTATCAGCCTAAACCACAAAGTGGAGCTGCAGTAGTGCTCTACCTTATCTGGAGATTCACTCTGCATGCCTATTTGACTTAGTGCACTTGCATTTTAGTCTCTTTTTTTGTTGTGCATTTTAAATTAACTCATGGATCAAAAGATTATTTCATGAGAAATATAAACCTGGATTGTACTTTCACCATTCTGATCTGTCCACTTTAACTTTGCTTAGCATGACGCATATTTAAAACGGACGCAATTATGAAAATAAGACCCAGATTGAAAACTACCATCAAACTACTACAACTGCCTGTTACATCTTTGGTGTCTCTCATCAGTTTGGTCAACACATCAACACCTGACACTTGTAGGAAATTATGAAAGGGCTTTTTATTTGAGCTATAAAGCCACAAACATTATTTAGCTTGGTGCCATTTGAAAAACGTAAGATTTGATCCATGATTCGATTGATTCTTTTTGTGTGTCAGCTCGATCATAAACAAAATATTCTGTAACATAAAATATAATACTATATAATATTTCACCAAAAAATCCACATTATAGCTTTTCTTCATGAGGCAATAAGTTATATAAGTTATATATCTCAAGAGCATTTTTCTCTTTAGATGAGAATCACATCACAAAATAAGCTGTTCTGGAAAATGAATGACAAATTGTTAAAATAAAATAAGAATTTCAACTCATTAGCCCAGGGATGACCATGCAAAATATCCCAATGAAATAAGCTTTTAGTTAGCCTCTGATCAGACGACTTCACAAGTGTATTCCAAAGCGTTTGACAATTCTGAAAGAAGATTTCACATTCGACTCAAAGCAACAGAAACTCTAGGTTCAAGATACAGGCAGGTATGTCCTGGGGATCTTATTTTAAACTTTCAAAAATGTTGAACTCGTGACCTTTCTGAGACAGCTCTTCTAACCACTGGGCTTGCCTGCTGTTGTAATTAGAGTATTGTTTATTCCACATGCTGGCGTCCTTTCGTGCAGCATAGTGAATCCCTGGTCGGATTCCATAAAACGTGCACCAAGCGGATGGTGTTTGTGTGTCGCATGCGTGTGTTTACACACACTGGGGCAGCATGTGCACGAAAAACTCTGTGGTTGGAGGGGCACCCTGCTCTTTTTCTCTTTACTTTGCGGTGGTTTTCTTTTGCCAGTAAATCCCAGCTGTGGAGCACATGGTCCAGCTGTAGTGGGGTGACTACGAGGACACTGACAGGGCTACCGAGGACTAGGAGGAACTCTGGAGCATGCAGAGCGAGAAAATGGCACTGAGCTGATGGCATCGTAATCTTCTCCCTTCAAAGATGCTTTTTATTCTAGCAGGCCAGGACACCCTGATATCTACTGCCTTGCATCAAATTGTGACTCTAATTCTCCCCATCCTGTCTCAGGGCTGCTGTTTCCCAAGCCTATCCTTAGACAACAATCCTCTTTGTTCCATTATAAGGCGGTGGGGCAGCGATAATCATAGTGCTGAGGTACACTGAGGGAAACTGCATGCTAAACTAGAAGCCAGATGTGGCACCATGTGCTTTTGTTCAGCTGTCAGTGGCCTGCACCGCCTCTGATGTCAGGCACTCCTTAAACTTGCTGCCCTCTCTGATGCGGTTGTGTCTGCCTTCCCTTCACCCATCTGGATGCTCAACCGCCAAACGATTAAGCCAGACAAATTGAAAACTCTGGAGAGCAGTGGAACTCAAATATAGTTTCTAAAGGTGCTGTTTGGGAATTTTTTCCTTTCAGGGCACTGCAAGGATCAGGGAGCATCTGTGAATGAACTGAAACCATGCACTCCTGCTCCAAGATGCTTTAAAAAACACAGACTTTGGCAGTAAGTAAAAGCATTAGATTGAAAACAGAGGAGCATCTGGGGCTGCATGTGTAGCTGTAGCCGCCTGCCTGAGGTTAAGGAAGGGAAATTGGACATTTGTGATGTGTGCGAAAGAGATCTAACACAATAACTTGAAGCCAATGTGACTCCTTAAACAGAGATGAACCCAACCTAATAACCTGTCAACACAACACTGATGTAACTATCAACAAAATAAGGCAATTTTGCGAATGTGTTACACATAGCATTCAGTTTCAATTGTGTTTCTGGTCACCCAATAAATGGCTAATATATAATACACTCTCCCTTTAGCTCTATTTTGGTCTCCACCAACTTTTGAAGAATATCTGGCTCTTCAGCTGCTAAATGTTCTACTATTTTTAACAGCTAGCTATAGCTTTGACGTCTGCCATTTGGTGTTGGACAGGTAGCATAGTACAGTATATTACAGAGATGAAAACTAATTACACAGGGTTGAAAAGAGCAGTGAAAATGAACAAAAACTTTGACATTGTGGGACAGAAAACCCAAACACTGAGCTAAAAGATGCTAAAATGCTTTGAGTAAGATTATAATTCTGTGTGGGTCAATGGCTGCAACCAAAGCCTTCATATTACATATAGTTGAAGTATTTGTTACTATATAAAATATTGATTAATGCAGCTTGAAATTACATTTGGATGAATTACAAATTGGGTTTAATATGGTTGAAGGATATTTTGCATGTGTCTTGTCCATAAAATCATCATAGCGGTTATTAGGGAGAAGAGATGGGCATGGAGGTAGGTTATCACATTTAAAGGGTAACTTTACCCATTTTAACCTAGGTCTGTGTCATGGCAATGTGCTCAGATGATGAAGTATTTTTGGTCTGTCTCCGTGGTGGTAGTCCTCAGACATAGACTTTTCTCGTGACAACAAGATCATTTCGATCCGTTTTCCCATGATAACAAGATCATTTTCCTCTGTTTTCTTATGACAGCGAGATAATTAATTTGAGATCTGGAGAATGAGTGAGGTGCTGGAAAGGGTTTATCCTATAGCGGATTCCGTCTTGGACGTGGAACACTGGACCAACTCTTCACTCTCGCAAGGATCCTGGAGGGGGCCTGGGAGTATGCCCATCCAGTCTACGTGTGGAAGGTGCTGCGGGAGTATGGGGTGAGGGGGTCACTTCTGTGGGCCATCCAATCTCTGTACACTCAAAGCGAGAGCTGTGTCCGGATCCTCGGCAGTAAGTCGGATTTGTTCCTGGTGGGGATTGGCACTTTGTTTGTCACTAATCCTGTTTGCGATTTTCATGGACAGGATATCGCGGCGTAGTCGTGGTGGGGAGGGGTTACAGTTCGGTGGGCTGAGGATCTCGTCTCTGCTTTTTGCAGATGATGTGGTCCTGACGGCATCGTCAGTCAGTGACCTTCAGCACTCACTGGACTTTTGTTCACGAGTGAGGGGACAATGAAGTGTGAGTTTGGCCGGAGAATCGGAGCAGTGGTGGTGGAATTGCAGTCGCTCTACCGCAGCGTTTTGACGAAAAGAGCTGTAAGGCAAAGCTCTTGATCTACCGGTCAATCTTTGTTCCTACCCTCACCTATGGTCATGAAAGCTGCGTCATGACCGAAAGAACGAGGTTGTGGGTACAAGCAGCCAATATGGGTTTTCTCAGGAGGGTGGCTGGAGTTTCCCTTAGAGATAGGGCGAGAAGTTCAGCCATCCGTGAGGAACTCGGAGTAGAGCCGCTGCTCCTTTGCGTTGAAAGGAGCCAGTTGAGGTGGTTCGGGCATCTAGTAAGGATGCCCTCTGGGCGCCTCCCTAGGGAGGTGTTCCAGGCACATCCAGCTGGGAGTAGGCCTCGGGGAAGACCCAGGACTAGGTGGAGAGATTATATCTCCACACTGGCCTGGGAACACCTCTTAATGTGGCCCGGGAAAGGGAAGTTTGGGGTCCCCTGCTAGAGCTGCTGCCCCCACGACTCGACCTCGGATAAGCGGTTGAAGATGAGTGAGTGAGATGAGTGAGTGAGAATGAGTGTAGCAATGTCAGAGGTATTTATTACAGATAATGTTCACATTAGTGTGCGCCATCTAAGAAGACGGTTAGTAAGGCTTCAGCTTTATCGTTTTTTTAAACAAACTTTTATTGTCAACAATGTTATATTACAACAACATAAATACCAGTACAGGGAGGAGTTTTACAATGTGCACATAAATATACAGATTACAGTTTAATTTCATAACAGTAAACCAACTGAAATCATCAGTGTTGTCCATAGTGTTCTTCAAGATATGAGAAGTCTTTATGAGGCATGACATCAGGTGTGATGGAAATCTCAGGCCTATCACGTTTCATTCATTATATATCACAATAATTCTTAGGTTATCTCGGCAAAACAGAGGAAAATTATCTCGTTATCACAGAAAAACAGATCATAATTAAAAACTGAGGAAATAAAATGTATGTCATGTATGACCGTTTAGGGCTTCCGTAGTGGAAAAATCTCAATTTAAAGCTGTCATTTCTAAAAACAGCTCCTGTATGTTGTTCATGTTGTGTGCTGTGACTATAGATCCTCTTGCTGTGTGTAGATTCTGGCTGTTTCACTCTACTGAATCAAGCAGCGCTGCATTTACTGTGCATGCTTTGGATTGATGATCTGTTTGTAAGATTTTCAATTGACTTTCGATAGGAGCAAACACGGAAACATAATGTGAATCTGAATTATTTACCGCTGTGATACTTTTTTTCTTTTTGCACAGCACCGTGGCTAAGCTGTGCCTATGGGCCCAAAGCTGCAGAGAAATATTGTATCAGCAAATATTCTATAACACCAGTGTTTTCCTCTCTCTGTGTAAAATGGATGTGTTACCTGGGACTATTCTGCTCAATAAGGGCATAAAACAATCCAAACACTTTTAATTATTCAGAATGTTATGTTGCCCTGGTGGTTCATTGTGCTGGGAATGAAAAGTTATTTTTTTCTTGTAAGTAGATGTCGCCATGAAAGGCTCATATTGCGTGTGTACCCTTACTGGAAACATATGTCCTGTATACACATAGAATTGCTGTATGGGAGTAAATATGATGCCATTATTTCCTCTGTTGTAATGTTCTTCGAAAAACATTATCCCAATAAAGACTTCTTTGCTGTTTGGTTTTCATAAAAATGAGACACTAGTTTCAGTTCAGTCTTCAGATATCCCCCATGGAACACAGAGTTGTATTTCTCAGAGAAGCATGAGAAATAGTGGTGTGGTGCAAGCTGTCTATAAGCCTCTGCTGTACAGAGATTTCACATACAGATAAGATGGATTGATGTTACCCACCTTTGTTTGATCTCAAAGCCAGCGCCCATGTCTGTGTGTGTGTGTGTGTGTGTGTGCGTCTGAATGCATGTAAAGGCATGTGTGTGTATGCCTGCATTACAGTATGATGAGATGTGGCTTGTGTGTGTCATCGTCTGGCCTGTGGTCTCTTACACCCATCTGGAATGAAAAGAGACTTTAATCTACCTCCAAAGAGATGTTGCGGTTCTCTCTTCAAAAGTCTTTTTTTTTTTAAGATGCTGAAATGGGGAAGTCAAATGAAAAATCACAATACAAGTCTTCCCTCTTGTGCATTGTGTTAGTCTTGTTTAATACACATAATTGACATTTATATTAGAAGCTCTTAATTGATGCACTAATCTAGTTTAACAGCTCGAGGGTTTATTGACTTTGTGAATTGACATGCACTTAAAGGTCCCATATTGCAAAAACCGAGATTTCCACCTCTTTTTTTTATTTCAAAGCAGGCGAGTTGCGGGACTTCTTTACAGTTGTGATGTCACAACAACAGTATACTACAACATATAGGTAGAAAATGCTGCTACAGTGCCAGTACAGTCATTCCCCGGCTGCAATGACGGTGCAGAGACACTGATAGCACAGATGTGGAAGACCTGTATATGCTGACCAATCAGAGGAGACTGGGCTTTTTCAGTATTTAAGAGACAGGTGCCAAAACAGAATGAAAGAAATTGTGTTTTCCCTGTGTTTTATGCAATTAAAAAACAAACACACAGCGTGCAACCAGTCATATGAACTGATGAGCAGTTGCAGCAGCTGCAGTTTTGGCTGACCAGCTTTGGATCTTTTAAATTCATCATATTTCCTGTGTGAACATGCAGAATTTTAATACAGCCCCAGCTGCAAGGACACATATCTTCTGTGCGGATCAAGCCTGTGGTCTCTCAGTCGCACGACCATCTCCGCCCTGTCACACCGAAACTAACCAACCAGATGTTGATGATGTGATTTGAAATTTGGATGCCAGGACCCTGAAGATTTGTCTCGGGATAATGCCAGAGTCTCACAAAAAAGCTCAAGTGAATCCTGACAGAGCCAGGCCATAGGTTCAGGCAGATGTTCAACACCTGGTTACATACCATGTTAGTTTTTTCATGGCCCTATATCTCTTGTCTAAAGTAGGAGTTTCAACCTACAAACCTAAACCTAAAAAAAGTTTTACCAGTCATTGTGTAGGTGATAGTTTGACCTACTTCGCAATGGGGTGGTATGTTGTATATTTTAACCTTTTTTAAACATCTGCGGTATAATAAAACACCAGCTGGCTCTCCACATCAAAGGAATATTTCTGTCTTACTGTCGGACAACACCTTCAAAATGCTTTTTCCTCCACAACCAGTTGATGGAAGGTGAGGCCCAATTCCTCACAGCGGTCTGTTGCCATGGTGCTCAGGTGGTGTTGACACTGGAGGGTGAAAACAGACGTGGAGGAGAAGGAACAAGGTGGTGGTGTGTAGGGGATAGAGGAGGTCACACAGAGGCTCAGACAGACAGCACAGTTTGGGCGCCAGGAGAAGAGTAGTGTTTTGTGAGACTGGGGGACACAGGTTTGATTCTGTGTGTATCTTAACTGTAAGCCGTGCAGTCATTTAGCCTTAAATTTGTCTGATGCATTTTTCTTAATTAATTGATAAGTGGAAAAACCCTGACAACATGAACATTGTGATTTTTCCTACTAAAACTGGTCTCAAATCTCCATTTGTTAATCAACATTTCATCCACAGTTGGACCTCTTGTTCAGCTACATGGCACGGTGAATACAAATGTTTATGCGAACCTCCTTCGGCAACATGTGATACCTTCTCTGCAATTGTCTCCCAATCAGCTGCAATGCCTCCTGTCACACTGCAAAATGGGTTACGCAGTTCCTTGAAGCTAAGAATATTGAAACAATGAAAAGCCCAGAGTCCAGATCTAAACCCCATAGAGGATCTGTGGAAAATCCTTGGCAACAAAGTAATGTCTAAGAAACCCACTACAGTTACTGAACAGTTGAAGAGACTGCAAGAAGAATGGACCAAGATCAAACCAGAGCAGTGTGAGAAACTAGTGATGTCCTGTGGGCACAGATGTGCTGAAGTCATTCAAAGCAAGACCTCTACACTTCCTAGTCTTTTTTAATCCTATAGCCCTAAGAAAACATTGTTTAAATCTTCTCTTCTGACACAGAGGCTACTGTTCTCTAATTTTGCTCACTGCTTTTTTGAGCCAAATATAAACCCTAAGAGAACTGTGGGATCGTCTGCGATCTTGGACAATATTACAGTCTTTAAGAGGCTCCGGAGGGCTCCATTTTACAGATACGGTAAAGGTATCGGTATCAGATTAAACTAGAAAAACTAAGGCATCTATTGGTACCGGGATGGGGCCAAATAATAACCCAATACGTTTTTTGATGAGGGTAAAACTGGCATGGCCATTTCAAAAAGGCCCTATGACCTCTCACCTCAAGACATCTGAGCTGAAATGGGTTCTATGGGTACCCAAAAGTCTTCACTTTGTGCCAATCCCATCTTTTCTAATGCAGCACAAATGTGTTATATTCGCCTCTACTAAAATGGTGTGTTTGGATATTTCTGAATACTGGAGGTCCCTAAACTAAAATCGCATAAATTAGGTATGACTCGAAAACTGAGACTGTTGTGGGTTCAATGAGCCAAATTGTATTCACGTGTGATGCTGTTTGTCCTCACAATAGTTATTTTATTGTAGTGAGACTTTTGAAACTTGGACCCACTGTATAAAATGGGCTGCTGTGACCTCTGGGTTAATCTCAGCCTCAAGAAACTTTACAACCACAACCTAGAGACCTAGGGCATTCAGGATGTATGGCTTTCCTAGGCATGTTGACAACAAGGGGGTTTCTGAGCACAACACAAGTGCTCGCCATCCGATCACTGAAAAATGCAATTTTTGAAGAACTCTCCAAGATTTTGATGCCAAAGTCACAGTCTCTGTGTCTTGATTTGGTATTTTGAAGGGATTTTTGACAATTTTATCAATTCTTGGGTGGTTAGATTAGCAAAAGTTATGAGACATAATAGAGCATGTGAATGGGCATCATATAGTTCCGTCATAATGTTCTAAGCCATTATAGGCTCTAAATGTTCAAAAGTTGAATAGACACCTAACAAAAAGACATTGTCTATAGATTTATGATAAGTTGATACATCAACCCTCTTTATCAGGTTCCCACTTTAAGATGATACTTCTTTTATATACCAATGACCTGTTGTCTCCCCCTAAAGATACTCTGTCACCCGTGAAAAAGATAAAAAGGCATGGAGGGTCTCTAAGGGATAAAACACAATACTAACACATTCCCATGGGCGATACTTGTTAAGGATAGCGCGTTAACAAACAGTTGTCTTTTTACCTTTTTGAGACTCTACATAAAAATATGATTTTTTCAACAGCATTAAAGTATTGAAAGAGGCCCGATGTATGTGAGACTGCAACCCAGTGTCATTGTTGGCAACTGACAGACTCACATGCTGTTCATGGGGGCCGAAGTGAAAGACTGGCTCTTGGCTGATGAGTGGGTTGCAAATAACTACGTATAACTTGGTGCTCAGTTTGCAACAAAGCCTTAAAAATCAAAATACAGCCTACTACTGCTGGGTCATCAAAACATTCTCACATCTCGATCCAGCTTCCTCAACGTTACTCGGCCTGATCCGGGTTTTATTGGGTAGTTTAGCGGATGTGTTTCATTGCAACGTAATAAGAGAGGACACGAGTCTCTTATGAACCTCCAAAGCCACATGAAAGCAAAGAGCGGCCTATCACAACAACAACAGGCATCAATTCCATTTTCCCCTTATTATAATCGACTGGATATGAAACAGGCCGGGGCTCCTGTGCCATACTCAATGGAACTCATTTCCTGGCTGTTATCAGTTCATATTGCTTTGTTTTTTCTGGGCCGTAGAAAAAGAGAGAGCCGATCACAGGAGGGCTCCGCAGCTTAGCCACGCTGACCACCCCACTGATGGCAGTTATGCAACGTACAGGGCTACTTTCGGTCAGAGCCAGGGGTGATTCACGTTCACTTCAACAACCTCAGTGTAAAAACAAAATGCTTGCTTCTGATTTTGAAATGACACAGAATTTAATTTGAACGTTTGGTGGAAAAAAGCACAAAAAAAACAAACCCTGCTTTTTTTATTGCAAAGTATGGATCGGACGGTCACGTTTTCAGAGAAGAGAGTGCATTTTGTATTGAAGGCTATGCTGATGAGTCTGCAGTCAGACAGAAAGGGGGGGAGAGTGCAGCACTGCTGGGTCAGCTAAGCCTTGCCTGTCACCTCTCTGTCAACTCAGCACTTTTGGACATATATCTGCCATGAAGAGCCGCTGGGCCAGTGACATGCCACTCATTCCCCACTGAAGCCCATTCTGCAAAGCATCTCACTTCCTTCATCCCCACTATAAATGTATTGTATTATTCTAGGTATAACCCCACCTCATATATACTGAATATAAATACAACCATAACTACATGGGATCCTCAGAATTGCAGCTATCAAGCATGTCAAACTCATTAAAACCCACTGAACCTTCACAATGTTGTCCATTTCCTTTTATGGAAAGTGTTTTTGCCCACCATTAGTTTGTTGATAGTGGGAATGTATGTCCTGATCATAAACATTAAGTTTATGTTCATGCTACTAGGTTGTGATATGTTTATTGGCTGTCAGCCATATCAGTTTGTATACAATACTACATTATTATTTATTATTTGCTAGTTAGTTTTAAACTGTAACTGCTATTCCCCAATAATCTCTCTTAAACATTGTTTATATGTATATATGTTTTCTGTTCTCAGGATGGGGTCTTAATGGTTAAAATTGAAGCAGCAGAAGAGAAGATATCCTGATTTTTTAGTTCCTAGTCAAGGTGCAGAAAATCCTACATTTCCCATAATGCAACTTGATATCATCTTTCATTAGACCTTCATTGTTTCTTTAATGCCAATGTCTTTCAATCCCACGTCCAATTTGAAATGCAAGCTTTCTGATCAATTTTGAATTCCCTGTAAAAATTGATCAGAAAGTGTCAACCCAAATCCAAAATGACCTGACGACATCATCGTGGCATGATCAGGGGTTATTTTCTCAGAACAAACACAGACTATACAAACGATAAAGTGTCTTCCTATCTCTGTGAGGTGTTTACTCCATTAGACTCCAGTCATCCTATCTTATCTTATTGATGCACCAACGTGTTGGCAGTCATGTAACTGGGTGTCAAATAAATGCAATGAGGTTCAATATTTTCCTCTTAAAAGTACTGGAAAAGTAAAAAGTAGCATGTAATAGAAGTGCTTCAAATGTATAATTAAGTGCAATACTTGAGTAAATGTACCTACCGTATTTACTTTCTACCACTGGCACCATCAATACTACACTCTAGCACTGAAAGAGGTTATTTGACTGATGCCTCTCCTCCTGTTTTTACACTTCTGGCCTGTAGGTGGCGACCGTGGTGTAAGAGAAAATCAGTCAGTTGTCCCAAAGTGGCCCACACATGCACTGATTTAATAGCAAGAAACATGTGGACACACGAGCAATTCAAAGGCTGGACACAGCTGTAGACAGAAATCCTCCAGCAGAGTGTTTTTCCCCAGGCGGCCTGTCTTTGCTTTACTGTCCTGAGTTGGTGGCTGCATGAGCCTAAGTCTTTTAGTTTACGACAAGCCGCTAAAAGATATTGCTCCTCACTGTAGTTACTTAAAAAACACAGCATATGTTCTCTTGTGGTAGAACATACCCTCAGGTGATGATTTTGAGTCAGATAAGTGTTGTTTGTGTTTGTTTTTAAGAGCACACATAATGTAGGAGACTGATCCACGATCATTCTTCAAGGTTGCAGGGTGTATATACCTGGTACACATGCACATTTCTGTATGTTGCTATGTGCAGCCACAGCTGCAGGTTTACACTCCATCGTGAGAGGGTGTTTTGGCCTGAAAGCTGTCGAGTAAGGGGTTAAATGATGGTGACATAACAATCTTTCTTTGATCTGCAGGCTTTTTCTTCAGGTGTTTCCCCTTTCTCCAACTTGCTGTCATTGCTTAAGTTGAAAAGAGAAGAGGAGAAGGGCATCCACGGTTTCATTCCATTGCTGAAAATGAAAATTAAACGTGTGACCAAATGACTACACAGCTTGATCTGGCAGGTTTACATAATGCTGGAACTGAGTTGGTGTCCCGTGGCCAAGCAATAGCAGCTCCAGCTTGGCCTACATCCTGTTTCTGGGACTCTTTAGTGATGGCTGTGAATGGTTCTGGTAGCAAACAGCGTGGAAGTGTCTCTGACTGTAGAGAGAATGGAAGGCGGTGAGCAGCCCACTCACCAGCCTGCCACTGCCCCCACACACAGACGCACACACACATGCACACAAATATACTCATACAGGAACACTTGCATGTTGGCAACAGGGATGGTTTTGGTGCGCTTTCATTTCATTCAAATCATCAGGTGGAAAAAATAGAAATGACAAAAAATAAATTCGGAAAATTGTTTTAATTGATTGTATTGAGAGCGGATAAGGCCAGTACACTCACACACCCACAGCACTCACTCACACACAAATACACACTCACTCACTTGACTCTTTCCATCTTGCTCTCGCCCACACACTAACACACTCAACACATGTATGTGCCAATAGAGTACTCCCAGATGGACTAACCTACTACCGGAGCAGGAATTACATAACAAAGGCCTGTTTCAAACTACAAACTTAACTTAAACAGAGAGACAGAGTGAGTGGATTTGTTCCATATGAATGCATGTTAGCAATCTTTTGATAGCACTAAAACTGTATCTTTAACTTGTACATGATGATTGGTAATGCATTGAAGAGAATTTGGGGGGGGGGGGGGGGGGGGTGCAGCACTAATTATCGAACGAGCATCTACTGAAAACTGAGCAAACGTATAAAAACGCGAAAGGGTCGATATTTTTACATGTATCGACTCAAAGTAACCAATTCGGAGAAAAGAATCAGTCTGACCATTACTCATTGATATGACAATGTTTTACTATCAGTATGGTGGACAGGTTAGCAAACTAACAATATTTAAACCACTGTTACAGAGAGAAATCAAAAATGTGCAGGCAAAAATGTTTGTAATAGTCCCTCATAGCACACAAAAACAGTGTAAAAAGTTTAAGTTGAACTAGGCGGTTGGTTTGTGAACCATGAGGAGACTCTCACTAGCTCGGCTAGTTCACATGACCGAGCTAGCCAAGCTAACTCCAACACTGGTGAGCAAACCTGTCATTATGTTTATTGCTGGCTGTTATTATTATTACAATGTTATATATAGACCACACTGACTGTGCGTTTGATGTTTTTGCTTTGTAAGCATTTATAAGATTAAAAAAAGTATTAGCTACAAATCAGGAGGTATTTTCTTTAAACCAATCACAATCATCTTGGGCAGAGGTAAGTGGACATTGCCCTTGCGAAATAGATAGCGGAGATAGCAGGCCTGATATCCGGTATGTGCCGATGCCAGGCTTTATCCCAGCACTTCATCCGCTAAGCCAGACTAGTTGTTAGCTAGTAGTAGTTAGCCTAATTGCGCCTTACGTGAGCCTGGATTTGTAGGGAATTTTCCAAATTGTGACGGATGTTTACAACAGACAATTTGGGTTACAATTTTACGTCGATTTCCCAAATAAATTACAGGATATATTTAAAAACTATATGTTCATCTGGCTACTCATGTTGCAGTTGTTTTAAAGCGATGTAACTGTGTTGTAAGATCAAATTGTAATAATTATTTAACCAATCATAGTGCTAACATTAATACTGCTAATACACCTGATTCCACTTCATGCTTCCAACAGACTGCTATTTATTTTGTTAGCACTCTACTCACCAAAGCTAAAAGAGCATCTATAATAAAGAGAAGTCCTCTGTTGACTTTACTGAAACTCATTAAAACCTCCAAATGTCCAAATCTGCTTGTCTCCACTTTAAATGTAATGAGCAGGATTTGAAATGATTTCAAACTTTCACCCCGTCAAGGAGGGGCATGGTTACATAGCTAGGTTGCAAGAGAACAAGATTCAACTGTTACTCGTGTGCATCTCGCCTCATCTCCTGCCGAGCAGCAAAACCCCTGCCCCTCTCAGCCCAGCAGAGCTGGCAGAATGCTACCATTTACTAGCTGGGGAGGAAAGAAAGGGGGGTAACCGGGAACAGATGTAACTTCTGCCACGTACACACACACACACACACACACACACGTGCACATATTGTCTAAATCCTGCACTCACTATCTCTCCCTTGCTCATGTCCTCCTCTTAGACCAGGATTTCAATACTGCTTTCCTCCTTTTCCTTTTTCTTTTTTTCTTCTTTATTTCCCAGCTCCCTCAAAACACAACCATATCTTAGCCCCTAACCCCTCTTCTCACCCCTTACCCCCACTCTTAACATGCAGGTTTTAACAACAGGCTCAGTGTCAACTGGCGTCACCCTGCTCCTCCACCGGACACAAGCTACTCTGTCTGGGTGCAGGAGGGCCTACTTGGTGGGGGGGGGGGGGGCTCTGAACTCACCCAGCACCACCACGACTCGGGAGACGGAGGCAGAGAGCAAGTATTTTGGAAAAAGAGAGGGGACAGCGTCTTGAATTCTATTCCTGTCTCCTCTCAGTCTGTCTTGCCGTCCCATCTGTCTGTCTTATCAGTGTAATTCACACCTGCCTGCAGTAAACAATGTGCGTGTTGTCAAAAGTTTAACACTGATAGGTGTTGTGTCTCTGTTTTTCTCTCCGAACTTCCCCACCTGACCACATCACACATAGAGGAACACAATAGCCTTGTTGTGTTGGCAGAATTACTCAGGAGTGCAATACAGAGTATGCTGTCATATCCTCCCCTTCTTTCGTATCTTTGCCCCCCGAGTGTTTGACGATCAACTCTGATGCAAACTGCAATCTGAACAATCGCTTCTTTTATAAGACCTATAATTCCCTACAGCTCTGTGTTAGATGGTAAGAGTCAGAGCCTGAATGCTGATCATGAAGGGTTACGTTAGGCCTCTCTGGATTGAATTAAATGCATCCTGCTCGTGAGAAATTGCAGGGTTAGTTCAGGTCACTTCCAGAGGGGAGTACAGCCCCCATTTAAACTGAAAGCCAATGTGTAGAGAGTTGCTCTGATGAGGTAAATCAGTTAAAAAGAAAAAAATGATTATCCCTTCTACTGTTGTAGCTACAAAGACATGTCACCAGTGTCAAAGGCAACTGGCTTGCCTGTTAGGTCTTGAAGACGTTTTGCCACTCTGACGATTCTCACATGAGTGCCATCTGACCTTAACTACAGCTGACCTCAATGACTCTCATGTGACGTTCAAAGTGTTGATGACCCAAAGAGATTGCAATGCATGGGAATCCCCCATGGTAAGAGGAAGAAGCTTCTCTTGTCTTCGACCTGTCATTATCCCTTATTGATTTCCGTTTGGCATGTTAATGCCAAACGAGAATATGCAAATGTGGAGAGGCAGATCAATTACAGGAGGATTTGTAAGACACAATTGCCTTATGATTTGTGTAAAAGTGGCTTTAAAAAGTCAATTCACCTTTGTAAAAAAAAAAGTGGAAAAGGGCAGGCGATTGCTAGGTGATTGGATGAAGCATCTGTTTATCCCCATCTATCACAGGCTAACTTCAACCAATCTGATCAACAAACCATATGATGTAGTAGCCAGCTGGTCAATTAAACTCTTGTCGAAACCAGTCCGAAGAAAAGGGAAAACATTTTCTCCATCGTGAAAAACCTTCAGTGCCGTTCTTTGCTCTTCTTTAAATGAAGAAATACTCTCCAATTCTGACTGATGCTGTTGGAGCAACTATGCTAAGCTTTTTAGGAACCACCACTGATTCCGCTATCTGTTTCGCGAGGGCACCGTTACGCACCCATAAACCATGTCCAAAGCTGCCAGTAGCTCAACACAAGACACTGATTGGTGAGAACTGCTAGTGATTTGGACACAAATGCATTACTTGAAGCCCGACAAGATGGATTTTGTTATTTAAGTGTTGGCCTGGAAGGAAGGAAATCAATCTAAAATAGACGTTAATGAACTCTAACTCTAAAATATACACTATTTGTAATGAATTGGTTTAAACTTACTAAACTGCAAGTTCTGTCTGCCCAGTAACATGATTTTAAGTGCTAATGAGGTTGGGCGGTAATAGTGAAAGTAAATGCCAGTATTGGCAGTATATGAGTTGGCATTTGTTCATCAACCTACCAGAAACTGTGAATGTTGTTACCTTGGACATGTGTTGTATATGATCCACATCATCTTTTCTGCTGTCCTTGGAAAACTGAATTTCCATTTTGACAATGAAAGAAGATTTGCTGTGATCCCCTTCAGATGGAATATGGAGGTCTATGGAGACTAGAAGAGCTGTGACAGTGACAGAGGAGGGCTCTATCGTCCTCCCTGTTCACTCTGGTATTATATGAGATGACAATGCTGCCATGTTACAGGAATGCATCCTGTATTCCCTGCTGAAAGGAGCAGGATGTTGCTGATGCTCATAGGTTCTTTCAGCCAGCATGCCCCGCCCTGCACCCCAGCCAATAACAAAAGACCCCTCTGCCTGCTCAGACCGATTAACCAAACAAATGCCACCGGTGGCACAAAAAAGTCTGTAAATGCACGTGGGCATTCCTAACATGCCTGCCTGTTTATATGGCAGGGGGTTCAAGGGGGTTCATGCATTTATGTGTGTGACTGAGGGCAACAAATGTCCTCAGTTGAACCCGAGTAAATTATGCTTTTCACACAAGTTGTTGCTCTGCTCACTATATGTGTGGCAGCTCCATAGGGGTCCGGTAATGGTCTGCTTCATCTTTCCTCCTACGGGTTGCGATCATGCACCCAGGAAGTTCGCCAGATTTTGAAGCCAATTTGACATAGTGGCCAAACGGTGAAATTACAACTTCACGTGGTGCCCCCAGGAAGTTCGCCAGATTTTGAAGCCAATTTGACATAGTGGCCAAACGGTGAAATTACAACTTCACTTGGTGCCATTGGGCCCCAAAAGACTTTCCCCATTGACTTAAATGGCGAAAGAGACGTCTGTAAATTTGCGGATACATTTTTTTCCAAGGGTCACAACCCCCACAAAATGACTGGGACGACTGTCAAGTCATCAGTTGTTCTCATCAGCTGTCCAGTAGATTATTAACACACCTAAATGGTTAGACCACCACCCTGCTGCTGCCTCTGTTTCACTATGAATCTCTCTCTTCCAACAGCATGTTCCCATTGCTGTTGCCCGCGCCTCTTTCTTACTGGCAGCCGTCATTTTAGTGCCCCACCACCTCCCCATCTTTTCCAGTCTTGGCAGATTCAGCCACCACCACCACCAACAGTGTCTGGACCCTGTGGTGGATTTATCAGAGTGCTCCGGGCAGAAGCCCCTCGATTACAATCTCCCTGCTGAGTCTAAGCACCAAAGACTTTCTGACAATAGTTAATTATCACATCATCATCTGTTATAATAAACAATTATCTTTTCTTCATTCACATGTCTTTCCTGATTGAACTATTTTTTGACCCTCTTTGTGTGTACAACCAAGAGCAACAGTATGAAAGTAATACAAATATCGTCATCGCCAATTGTAGTTCTTGGAGAGAGATCAGGGAAGCAGTCTGATGCAGTTAGGATGGGGCTATGATGATAGGCTTCCATGGTGCCTTTGATAGTGGCCATTTGGAATAGGTATAAACACTTTGGCCTCGAGACAGTTGGATAACACGTCTGATGAATTTTTTCTTTTGAGTTTGAAGCATGCTGAACCCTTAAACTGCCATCATTAACCATGTAGCCTCAGTATGTTTATCTGTACCTTTCTCGATTAAAACGGAAATAATTCTGATGAAAAGAAGACTTAAGTTGGGCTTGACCCAGTTGAAAGAGAGAGCAATGACAAGATACAGAAGATGGAAAGTGAGAGGGAAATAAGACAGCAAGAAAGCGGGAACATGTAGTGACAGAGAAAGTGTTGACTTACAAATAGTGGCAGCCAGGGTACCAAAGGTGTTATGGAGGGGGCGGACATGATGCACAGTTGCACACCCACACGAGCATAAACACACAATCCTCACCCCTGACAATGACTTCTCACCTTGGTGCCTGCCAAAGGTGAAGAGGCAGCTAATTCACACAGGGCGGGTGACAAAAAGCTCCGTCGTTCAAGGGCCTTCCAGCATTCTCCTTGTCCAAAGCTAACAATACATACGTCCATCTCTTGTCTGCGACACTCCATTTCCTACTGAAGTCAGTCAGTCTTTTAAAATGGGTCTGAATATATAACACATTCTTTAAGAAACAGTTAATAATTTCCCAAAATGTGTTAGGGACTTTTGTCAGATACAGACTGATACACATTTGGTATGCTGATGAATAATTATGGCGCAAGACAATGTATGAGGGACAGGGCTGTTAAAAAAAATCAATCAATTCCATGAATACTCAAACAAAACTCATTGAGACTAATTTTCTGTTCATTCGTGGGGCCTTCGTTATTACACCGAGCAACAAATTCTCGCTCCCACATTTGCCAAATACGGCAGCTTGGTCTGAACCCCTTGGCGTCACACACACACAGTGCGTTTACATGCACATCAGTAACCCGATGGTTTTTCACGTGGTTTTTGGTGCCTTTGCTTTCTGGTTTATTTTATTTCCGGGTCAAAAGCCACTGCCTTAGAGTGGGGAGAGGGATGCGGAATCCGATATTACTCAGGTTAATCGGTTTACATGTCACCACTACCCCGGTTAAATAAAGGAGTTATCTAGGTCTGTCAACTGGGATATGAAAACTCTGATTTTACCCAGGGTATGGTGTTTACATGGCGTTTGAGAAAACGGGGAAATGCCTTAATCCGAAAATAACCGTGTTTTTAAAATATATGTAAACGCACGAGTATTCTTTGAGTATTCATCATTTTTCAATGTGCAGGGTAGTTCTGTTGTGAATTCAAACAAACCAACTTGGTTAAGTTCATGAAAATTTTGTGGTTTGGGTTAAAATAACTATGTCAAACTACTTTGTTAGGTTTAAGCAACAAAACTACTTAATTGGGTTTAGGAAAAGATGAATGATTTGTGGTTTTAGGTAGGACTGTTGCGTAAGGAACTTTACATAAGAAAGTTATTTTACATAACTTAAGTCAACGTTGACTTTTGGTTACAAATCTTCAAGGTGAAAGTCTTATGTTTAATTGACCTATCCACCACCCAAACCTCCATCCTTACGCTGACACTCACTCATACTATTCCTATACAGACTATGTCACTCTTCTTACTACATCATCTTACAGCGCTTCGGTTTGAGCACTTGCTCTGAGAACCATGCATACGGATGCTGAAAACCACTGACCAAGCTTCCGTATTTGACGAGTTGGGAGTGAACAGAGTGACAAGCTTTAGATTTGTTTTCATTGTTGTGTGCTAACAGTACTGCAAACCAGTAGTGTTCCCAAAAGGCAGCTCTACCTTAACTTCAGCAATTTTTTGACACGTTACTGGTGGTGCCATGGTTTGGTGTCACGATAACTTGTTAGCTCCCTCCATTTTGCAAAAACAATAAAATCCGCAATATTGCTAGACTTTATTTGGATAGACGAAGTAGGATATGGCTGTGTGCCTGGAAACAAGACCACCATCCTCATTAAAAACCATTATCATTATTATTGTTTTAACAAAATGGCAGTGATGGAGGGTATCTTACCAATGCCAGCAAGATATATTGTTGATGCTCATTTTACGACAAGTGGCTTCCGGATAGGATCAGAAACATGATTAAAAGAATGCTTTGTGAAGAGCATTATTAGCATACATAACAGTCAATTTAAGGCATTATGGGGAAATAAGGGAATAACTGTGTGTGTGTGTGTGTTCTCGTGAGTGAGCATGTGACTACACCTCCTACTCCTCTGACGTCGGATGTTATTCACGACCAGCGTGAGCGCGGATGCTCACACAGAGTGTGATGAGGGGAAAAGCCTAGAAGATATTATTATCATCCAGCAGTGTCTGAATGACACAGTGACACACGCACTCAGGGGTGACGCAGGAGCTTTCATCAGTATTCCACTTCACATCCTGGAAACAAAACAAGGGATGGCAGAAGGGAGGGAGGGAGGGAGAGAGAGAGAGAGAGAGAGAGAGAGAGAGAAAGAGTGAGAGAGAGAGGGGTGGGGGGGGGGGTTTGAGAAATGGCAGTCCTCAGCCTTTTTTCCAGGTCTTTAATAATTAAGCAGTGCTGATCAGTTCACTGGGCAGATAACTAAAACTCTAATTTTAGTCAGCATGAGCAACACTCCCTGGTCATGACTCATTAAAGTGAAGAGACGGAGTTTACGCAAACACGCACACAAACACGCATATTGATGCTCACATTTAGGCATATGCATATACCCATGGAAACCTAATCTTGTTTTTAGTACACACACACCCACACACACACAGACACACACACATACACACACACACATACATCTTTGTATATAAGCATCTCCATTTTTTCCCACTGTTTCCCACAAAAATTAAGTCAGCATCAAAATCAAGGGATAAGGGCAACGCTTTGTTGCTGATTTGGAGTCAGTCAGAGTATGCACTGTATTGATTGGGCGGTGGAGCCTCTGTATCGGCGTCCTGCCTATATACTGTACCTTCTGGAACAATCGTGAGTCAATCACAGCTGTCAATCATGATGTCACATCCCACTTTTATAGCATCAAATAACTAATTAAACCAAAATGATCCAAAATAAACACTTAAAAATCATAAATCTTTGTTGATGAGTTTCTCAAACACATGTCAAGAGCTTTATTCCAGTGACACTCTTAGAGTCATAAAGGTCATCACGGCGGTCTGAATTTAGCTACACCAAAGCAACAAATAGCAGACTGACCAAAAGATTAATGGCACAAAAGCACCCAAATAACAAAAGTGGTTTCCAGCGATGCAGATGGTTTGACCTTTTGGCCCGACATCCATCTCTGAAATGTCTGCCAAACTACAGTCTACAGTCAATTTACTTAGAAGTAGTCTTGTATTTCCAGATTTCCACAGCGCTGTGGAGAATGGTCTGGCTATGTCGGCTTATCATTCTGTAATAGGGGAAAAAATTCTCCCAGGTGAAAACCACAACATGGTCACAACACAGCAGTGAACTTGCCAGAAAACATTTTCCATTTTCCATATTAGGTATTCATTCCTTAACCCGAATATGCGCTTAAAATCCTCTCCACTGAAAAGCACTATATCACCGGGCTTATAAGTCATGCTTGGGTGCATGATGTTCAAAGAAATATATCAGGCTAGGTAAGAAGATAATATGCATATATGTATATGCATGTAGGACTGTGCATATATTCTCTAAGTAGATTTCACTTTCCCTCAAGCTTCTTGTGACCTGCATTTATGCTTTGGCCTTCCACTGAACCCCCAAAGCCTGCTGGGTAAGCAGCAGCCTTGGGATTGGTTGACTTCATAGCATAGATACATATATATATATATATAGGTTTTAAATATATATAGATTTCATAGTCCTTAGTCAGTGTAACAAAGTTGCTGAGCAGTGTTTTTCCCCTTCTATTCAACCATGCCTCACATTTGTCCTCTCCGCTTCAGTAACCAGCACGATCCTTGCTGTCACATCATGTGTTATCATGCTGCTGTGGAGGTTCATGTAGAATATCACATTGAGAAGAGACAAAGGACAAAATACATTGTGTGTGTGTGTGTGTGTGTGTGTGTGTGTGTGTGTGTGTGTGTGTGTGTGTGTGTGTGTGTGTGTGTGTGTGTGTGTGTGTGAGCGTGTGAGTGCATATACATGAGTGCATGTACAGAAGAGTGGGTGATGAAAATGTGCATGCTTCAAGGTGACAAGGTAATGTAGGAAAATGTGATAGGGAATGTTGACGCACTTTAACGTCTTAGGAAAACACACACAGACACACACACACACACACAAAATTTGCCTCTCCATGATGTCATCAGGACGCTCCATGACTCCAGCTCTTTGCATACCAAAGTCACCAACGGTTGAGCAGGAATTATGTCACTCACTCAGAGCCGGACAACAAAGCAAATAAAAGGACTGAAAACTGATTTGAGACACTCAGACTTCTTACTAATGTTATAATATGTGAAATCATATTGATGATTGGTGTGACATGTAGGAATTGGTTCATCTGCTGCCCTATTATCTCACCCACAGTGGTAATTATATATGATCAGGAAGATAATTTCTCCCTTGATCGATGACATCAAGGCAATAAAACTCATCTTTACCACGCACCACCGTAACCGGAAAGGTAAAAGCGCACTTTGAACAACAGGTTTCTTTGCTTTGCCTCATGCAGATTTATTGTGGGAAGTAAACATATTCACTTTTGTGGTGAGTTAGATGACAGGATGAATACCACTCTCATATCGGTGCTTAACTGTATGTATAGAGCTAGAATCTGGAGTCTTGTCATCACTACAGGGTTGCCTGAGACTCCTGGAAGTAACTGCCTCCAGCTGATAACCCCTTCACTACATGTCATTTTTCAGGCTGTTCCTATTACTTTTTCATACACAAAACAGCAAAAAGTAATGCACAGTTATTTAAATGTAGTCCACACATTTATGCCGTGGTTTTTAAATGTATTAAGAGCAGTAGTGTAGTATAAGATGGCGGAATCTCTGCTCAGGGAGGCAGGCTGAGGTGATGGATGGGTATTTTTGGTGCCTAAACCCTTACGAAACCAATAGCAACTGTCGTGGTCCGATTCGGTTCCATTCAATGTTTTGTGCGATATCATACGAACCTGTTCATGAGAAGACGTCAGATTTTTACACTAATTTTTGTGTACAGATTAAACAAACAAGATACAATGTGTTAATAAGAGAGCTTTAGAAGTGCTGGTAGGCAGATTCCCTAACTTGTGAGCGAGCCAGGTTAGGCTGTTTCCCAGTCTTTATGCTATGCTATGCTAAGCTAAGGTAATTGCCTCCTGGCTCCCACTCTATCGAAATTTCCCACTAATATGAGGTTGGTATTTCATTTAACTCTTTTCAAGAATGGGACTATTGTCACAAAATACCAGACTGGCCCTTTCAGCCCTAAATTTTTCTATTTCCAAAACGCTGCGTATTCTGGAATTGGTGAATACATTTACATATTCATATTAAAACATTTGAACAGACAGGAACTTTTTTGGAAAATGCTGAGATGTTATTGCCAACTTTCACAGGCATGGTGAGGTATTTATGTTCGCCTGTCACTCTTAGATGTAGTACAGTATATCAGGAGGAGTTGTCAGTTGCCCATGTCTTAAACAGGGATTTGTGAAAAACAGTTTCCCATTACAGTTTGTTTTGTTCCCCTGCTTGTGCGGTAATGAAGGCATGGAGAGAGCTTTGACTCTCCTGGTTTCGGCCTAAATGTCACAGAAATATAATTGTGCTCCTGCTTTTTGACCTGTATCACGTATCTCTGTCAACATATGTAGATTTACATGGGTCCAGACTAAATGCTTTGTTTATGCATGACGGAAAGCTCCAAAAATAGATCCAACAAGCAAACAGATGGGATACGTGATATGCGTAACCTTTTTATAATGACAGACTGGGTTGGTGAGCCCTGTTGGTGACATCATAGTGTCCTTAGTGACAATCAGGAGCAAAAAAAGAGAATGCAAACACGTGTGTGAAAGAACTGACGCAGAGACATCAGTTGCACGGCTGCGGAGAAAGTGGCATTTATATCCGCCACACTTGCAGTAGTTTTGGTTTTAAACACATCTGCAGGGAGGACAGTAACTGAACTCCGTACAGTGATGCTGGAGTCTGAAATCTAGCATGACAGTCAGCGGAGCAGAAACAATCCTCTGCTGTGAGCTTCTCACCACTCGCTCAGAGCACTCTCTTAGCCGCTAAGATGATGGCCTGTTTGCTTTCTCTTCTACTTAAAAAATACAGTATATATTTTTAAGAAGTTCTGGAAGTGTCTTCATCTCTGGCAGTATCATTGCTTGTTGAGTAACAAAGTGTCCTGGGACCTTTACCATCCACCTGAACACCCACATCAGTATCTCTCTCTGGTTGGCTTCCAGTTTTCCTGTGTTACTCTGGCTCTTGTTCTTTTTTATATCCTTTTTTTGGCAGAGAAGAGCAAGGTGTTTTGTAGAAAGTTATTTCAAGTTTATGCGCTCTCCCTCGACCTCCAAATGGAACACAAGGCTCACATGAAAAAATATAAACCATTCAGGGCTGTCTTGATCCGACTGTTTTTCATTATGTACTGAAAATCTTCTGGATTTAAGAATCCTTTCTAAAGAACCATTTTTTATAAAAGAAATACAGATTTGATCTAATGTTTTGACATAACACATCATTTGTGCATCAAAAGGGATTGCTCAATATATAGTTGGAGTGTATTTTCTGTGTCATACCTCTTCTATGTGCTGTAGAACTTTCCAAAAAGAGCAAGGCTTCAGAAAGAGAAAGAAAGTAGGCCGTAATCAGGGGCCTTGCTGCTCAACCATATTTCCACTTTGCTGTTGTGTGTTATGACGCTGAGTGTGACCTAGTTCTGTTCATCCAGCATCTGCGTTCCCTGCTGCAGGTTACACTGCATTGCACTCACTCGCCTCCTATAAAACTAAAGCGTTTGCTACCCTGCTACCCGACTTGGCTTCCTGCGGTACTCTGGGTTGTATAAAAAGAGCCTGTGGGAATTTGTGCTCGGCTGCAGTTGAGCCAGTGGAACAGTGGCGGCTTCTACGCGGCAGCATGGGTGAAAATCCTCTGCTCAGCACTGACCTCAGCTTTGTTGTTTTCTTCCCCTTGAGTTATATGGCAGACTTAGGACCTCCTTCTACCTTCACTAGTTCACACGCACATTTCCGATAACGAGGCTGTACACTGTGGAGTTGCAGCACGCGTCTATGTCTCCAATAAGTCAAACACTTGCCTCAACAACTTCCATCCATCGCACAGGATATAATGTCTCAGTAAGTCAAAGTCTTCTGTGGTGCTGGAGAAGCCTTTTAAAGTCTTAGGAAATAAAGTTTTCCTCAGGTTGGAGAAACAATCAGTCAGTCCAAGCCATTTTATATGAATCCCACTATCGTGGGCATTGACCTTGACTGGTTAAGGTCAGGCTAGCCCATTGGAGGGTTGGTCCTGCAATTGGGATTCATAAGGGTTGCGTCCAAGCCTAGTACAGTAGGTGGGGTTAGCTTCTTCTAGCCATGGGCATATGCAGGCTTTAGAAACACAGAGGACCAGGGCATGGTAAAGTTATTTTTGGTCAATTATTTCACAACTTTAATTATATATACCATAAATAATACCAAGATACATGCCTTGGGACCCTCAATGGTGGGTACGCTAATCCTTCTAGAAAGTGCTATGACAGCTTTGGTACAATATCTATGGAAATAGATTCTGACTTTTTTAGGGAAAAACAGAACAAAATAATACCTCCTCTTAACAAGAAGTTGGCTAACATGGGCACAATGCTAGGTTTAATGAATGAAGTACTACAAAAACAACAATAGAATGCTGACGGAAGTTAGCGTCGCCCAGATTCCATCAACAAAAAGCCAATGGGATTCTATTACTGCAAACAAATGTTTACCTATGGTCAAAATACATAGGGCATGGATGGAGCATATGCTGCTGTGCCATGTCCGCAACATGCCTGCAGCAGAGTGCGGCCATTATATCCAGCTGAAGCTGCCATGTTGACAACGGAAGCTACATGCACCCGGGGAGGCGCAGTGCGGCTCAACTCTATTTTTATGCGGCTCGTCTAGATTTTACACTCTACACAGTTGAATTTTTTAAGCAAAAATGCAAACGGTAAAATGCTAACATCATGCTATAAACAAACTTGACCACAGTTGCTATCTAAATCATCACCACTAGCTTCCAACTGATTTTGGGTGTTCGATGTGATGCTTTGTTTGACCTGTGATGCATTTGATAACCTCTGTTGTCTCATTTAGCCACTTGTTAGCAATCACCTTTTAAAGACACCCAAGTGGATTATTAACAAAACACAAAAATATGTGTCTATCCAAAAACCCGCTCAAAAAACCTGAAAGCACGAGAAAATTGGAAGTGCAAAAATGCTAACTAATTTATAGGTTTATGGATCATTCCTGACATGAGACCAAATCTTGAGACTCCACAATACTGATGTATTAAATCCTATGTACCCTCCATTTACCTGTAACACACTAGGTATTGTATGTGAATTCTGAGCGCACTGTGCTTCTGCTTTTGTGTATACAGTACATACATACACTTTATTTGTGCCTTTATATACAAGTGTGTATCTGGTGTCCTTTTCCTGTGTGAGTGGAGTAGCGCTGAGAGAAGGAGAGAGAGAGAAAGAGTCTTTTGGGAACAATAGTGGCATATTATTGGGAATCCCTTGTTTCCCCCTCTCTTGGAACAAGCTGTCCTAGTTGTAACATGATCACTGTGACAACCGTGGCCATCGCCGTGGTTACAGAGCTACAGGTAAACAAGGGGGAGGAGGAGGGAGGAAAAACAGGTAGATGAGGAAGAGCGTGGAAAGGAGCAATAGCGGAGTACAACTGGAGCTACAAGTACACACACGAGACAAGAAGAAACTTGAGCAGGAAGGAAGAAAGGAAGTCAAGGCTTTAAAAAGAGTAAACAAGGAAGGATGAGAAGAAGAGGGAAATGAAAATGTCTTTAATAAGACTGATGTTGACATGCAATGATGCTGAGTCACACCTTGAGCTTTGATACTCAGGTTCAAAAGCAATGTTAAATTTTTGTGCAGCGATACTGACGCTCAATCCATTTTGGATGGTATGTGTAACTCTAAAAGTAAATATTAATAATGTTTACAAATAACTAATTTGGTTGATTTGAGATTTACATTTGGCATAAAAAAAAAGAAAAACACAATTATTGAGGGTATTTCCCAGTATTTTAGGGAAATACTGTTTTTTTTCACAAAATAAAGGTTTTTGTTGAAGTGCCTTGGTTATTTAAAAAAACATGCTAGTACTGCAGTGGTATAGCCACAGGTGATATTCCATCAAATTATGAACAATAAAAAATAACGGTATTTTAGAATAAAGTCATAAATGAATCCCTAATTTTGATCTCCAGTGTAGGTCATAACTTCTTTTCTTCTACAGAATAACCCCACAGAAAGAGAGTTATTTTCTGATTTCCCCACTGTCTCATTCACTTCTCTTCAGATGGTTCATCTAAAATACTGGATTTGAAGAGTTAATTTCCTGCTTTAAACCCATACACCAAGACTCTTTTCCTGTTGGAACACTCATCTAATCAAAACTGAATTTAGTGCGTTCTGAATACGACAACTTGAGTTTACAAGGGCGGCAAACACACTGGCATTATAAAATAATATGCAGCCTCTTCTACCAGATCATTCACCAAGAAGGTTGTGGATTTAAACCCCAACAGGGCCCAGTGTATGTTTGTATTTTTTTTAACCATCTATTTTGGTTTTGGTATTTGGTGTGGAAATACTAAGTGCAGTGTTCCCTTGAGTACTCTTTTCAGAAAGTTTGCTGATGCCAGACCTCCCCGAATCCCGATCAGCGAACTTTCTGCTCTGCGTTCCTCAGGAGAGACCCAGCCACATTAAACTAAATTCACCAAATTCAGTTCCCCATATTGCCATTTTCAAAGCTACTGTAGCTGTCATATTTCACACAGCTGTTGAGGCTTTCGACCCTGTTTGACATTCTCTGCTGCTGTTTATTTGGTTGTCATGACTTTCCGAGTGATTGGCGCCCAGTCACTGTTCCAGTTGCTCATCCTCAAAGTAGAGAGAGCATAGTCGTCTGTTCGTTTTAGTTCAGTGGAGCTGACAGCTCTGAAAGGTTGTGTAACTGCGACTTCATGGCATTTCATAAAAATTTCAAAGCGGCGGAAATAATTTTGCAGTGGCTACTGCTAAAATGTATATAACAGAAACACTGAAATTAATAATTTGCGATCCATAGCGTCAATACGCTTCCAACAAAGTGCTTGGAATTGGAATTCCGACAATTTTAGGACCTTTTCACACCTGAAAGTCATACCAAGGTCTACCTTTTTGTTAAAATGTATACATTTTAGTTTTGGTTTCATATTGCAACATTGCAAGTGCACTAAATAAATATACATGATATGATAAGTAGCCCCAAAGTCCAAACTATTACTACATTTCACACTAGGAACACAGTGGACCATGGTTCAATTTGAACCAGACTTAGACCTCCTCTTTTTATTGGGCCAGGGTTCGACTGTTTGGTCCAGACTGTGGTCCAGGAAAGGTCTCACTCCTGTAATTTTGGTAGGGATCATAGTGTAAAGTCAGAAAGTTGGGACCTAATAAGGTAGGTGTCAAAGGACTCTTAGTTGCTTTCCGAAAATGACTTTTGCCTTTCAATGTTTTTTGTACAATTTACTCTGTTTGAAGCACACTGAACCCTTTAGATATCTGAAGCCAGTGCCCGCGAGGCATTTTCTGTTGGTTAAAAGGGATTATACAAGGCAGAGGATGAATCTCTACCATAGAAAAATATTAACAAACAGAAAAATGTGATTATGTGTACAAAACAGTGGTCTTCCTCTCTAAAAACTCTGGGCTTTCAGTCATAATGAATTAATGTCTTTTTTTCAATAGTAAATGTCTCTTCTGTCATCAAAACAAGCTTGGTTATCACAGGCGTCATCGAAAGCTCTCGGTTTCATTTCTCAGCACGTTCACTTCTCAGAAAGTGACACAACGCCCATAATTCTCTCATCTCTGTTCCCATGATTCCCAGGGTCCTCCCAAGCCATATATTCTCAGGCTGGATGAGCGGTGAAAGTGCAGCCCCGATGGTGCACCTACTGTATGTGGCTGGGCGAGAAGCTTGGGGAGGAGGGGCAGTGTTTTCCCCACACAGTGGTAGTTTTCTCTACTCTCTGTGCAGCTCCCATACATTCCTGGTAGCATGAGGGGAACTAAGCTCGGCCCAAAGTGGTTGTTACATACCTGCGGCAAACACGCGCCCTTTAATCATCGTCATCGAGGAGACGCGCCAGCTTTCGTGACAGTCCTGAGTGGGAGGCTGAATGACCTGCCATTCTCACAGCTTGTAATCGGAGCCCTGCTTATGTAAACTGTGTCTGTCTTCCACGTAGTGATATTTACACAGTTGAAATATAAAAAGGGAAGTAGTTTTGATTTTACTGCTCTGATGCAACTATTTTAGTGCACCTCTCTTCTCGCTGTTTTTCTTAACAGCGACAGTCTGGGCCATGAAGTTTGTCATCAAGGAAGTCGTGAAATTATTTTCAAAGAATTTGAAATCTAAAATTACCATTTTGTCTAGCCAAAGCTTCCAAATTCAGTGTTGTGGTAGTGCAGGAAAACTGTAATGAAAATGATAAATTAAGCTTGATTGCTGTATACAAGCGTTGTGAGTCATAACAAAAACACTTGAAATGTAGGTCTCAACAGACTGAACTTCTGTGTTGCCGTGTGTCTTCTCTTTGTGTCTGCTTTAACTGTAAGGACTTGGTCATCGGCATGAAAATGAACAAGTACACAGTCAAACAGAAGCTAGAATAAAACAATCAGAGCCAATTATGCCGCTTTATACTTGAATACGGTAGTCTTTGCGGTCCTTTTCAGTATTTCCTTTAATTTCTTAAAGTTAAAAGGCCTTTTTAGCAACACAAAACACATCAGGTTTTCTCTTGCAATATAATACAAGTTTTCTTTTTATTTAAACAATTGTGGTACGTGTACACATATACCTCATTAAATCATATTTGAATGCTAGCTTCACAAGATGTCTGAAAAAAAATGTTTATGCAATGATATTTATCACAAGTGAGGGGGCGATGGAGCGTGAGTTTGGCCGGAGAATCGGAGCAGCAGAGATCAATCTACCGGTCAATCTTCGCTGCTTGACCGGTAAAAGCGGCCAACATGGGTTTTCTCACTAGGGTTAGTCTCCCTTAGAGATAGGGTGAGAAGTTCAGCCATCGGTGAGGAACTCGGAGTAGAGCCGCTGCTGCTTTGCGTTGAAAGGAGCCAGTTGAGGTGGTTCGGGCATCTATTAAGGATGCCCCCTGGACGCCTCCCTAGGGAGGTGTTCCAGGCAAGTCCAGCTGGGAGGAGGCCTCGGGGAAGACCTACGACTAGGTGGAGACTCCACACTCGCCTGAAAACGCTTCAGGATCCCCCAGTTAGAGCTGGTTAATGTGGCCCGGGAAAGGGAAGTTTGGGGTCCCCTGCTAGAGCTGCTGCCCCCACGACCCGACCTCGGATAAGCGGTTGAAGATGGGTGAGTGATGATATTTATGATTAATGCTGTTTTTGAGCTGCAAAAAGGTCAAATCAACCTCAGATATAAAGGACCATCATCCCCAAAAAACGGATACATAGGTTCGATTGCACAAGCAGTCCATATTTACATTTGTTGTTAGGCTAGTGGCCTTTAATTATGGCGGGAACAAAAGGAGGAAGTCAAGTAATGTAGTATAAAGAACAACAAATGGGAGGAGGTGGCAGATACAAACGCAGGACTTTCAGCCCAGAGACTGCTGTTTGTGTCCTGCGTGAAACCAAACGTCAATGCTAACTTTAAAAAAAAAGAAGAAAAAAGTCAACGAGTGTAACTTTGTTTGTATGTAGCCACGTCTGTAACAGACAGACTCATTTTAACCCAAAACTGTCACGCTTGAACAGAGCAGGTCGACCCAAACGCAGACAAAGCAAAAGGCAGGAAACGAGACTTAAAGGATAAACTGTTTATTGTCTCAAAACAAGGAATATGAACTACTAACACTTGGAAAACACAGGATGAATGTGAGGACAAACAGACAAGAAACCAAATGGGAAAAGAGTAAATATAGACAGGCCGCATCACAGGACAAGACACAGCTGGAGTGGGCAGGGGACACACATCGATGGGCGCGACAAGGACAGGCTACAGGAGGCCCGCAGATGAGGGAAGATACAAAACAGGTGTACAAGGGAAGACCAGCAGGGCTACAGGAAACACAGACAGGAAGTGAAGCAAGACATGGCACAAGAGGAGAGAATTTCACAATAAAACAGGAAACAAACCAAGACAGAATTGAAAAAGTAGTTTTGCTGTCTAAACCTATAAATTTATGACCTTCAGTGGTGTTTGGATTGACATGGCTACGAGCAGAGTGGCAATGATCTACAAGTTCACAATTATCTGTGTTTGTCACTCATGCGACACCTTTCACATGACACAAAATCATTTGATCCATTGTTAATATAAGAATATTGATTAGAGCAGCTTTAAAACATGGCTTAGAAATGCTACATTACGCTTTTTTCACTTCTCTGGATCCCTCCTGAACTTTAAAAACCCCTCCTGTCCTTAATGCCCTGGGCTACAAAAGTACACTAAGAGCAGCTGACACCAGAGCTCGACAAAAGGAGCAAAAAGACACCTCCGAATGCAGTCACTCATCCGTTTTTCACACTTCCACAGACATTGTATGCAAGATCTGTGCACTCTCCGCCAATTAGTTTTTGATATCCGCTGGGGACGGGTTTGCCTTGACTTCATGGGAATGCTTGAGAGCCAAGGTCCTGTAACAAAAACCTGACAGACAGGGAGTCTGCAGAGCTCTCAACCATGAGAACATTCAGTCAGTCACCCCCTTCATCTGTTTATTATAAGGGCACAGGGGGTCGGAGCCTTTCACACCGTGCAATGTGCCAAAGGGAAACATTGCGGTCTGGTCAATTCAATTCAATTCAAAAAACTTTATTTGTCCCCGGGGGGCAATTCAGGGCACACAGAGCAGCAAATAACGACAGTGCAACTATACAAAAACATTTTAACCTATCAACCTCCGTCCTCTGTCACTGCGTCTGGAAGTCTTTGGATTGTGCGATAGAAACCTGAGCACCATGTCAGAGGTTGTAAACCTTTCACAGAAGAGACAAGAGCCAAGGAACTGGAAACATCTCGCTGTGTGTCCACAGTGTTAATCAGTGAGTCACTGTGCCGTCGTATTAGCACAACATATCAGTGTCATGGTGTGAAAATGAGCGACTTGTTGAGCTTGTGAAACCCTCTCAGACATCTTTAAAGGAAAAATAAACATATCTAAAGAAATGGGTAGATCAGCCATATCAGCTATGAAAGTGTGGTTCATGAGTAATGGCGGTGTTTAAAGTGCAAACCAAAAGAAAGTAGCACAAGGTGGATGTG
The DNA here is from genome assembly GCF_963691815.1 of Echiichthys vipera. NCBI lineage: Eukaryota > Metazoa > Chordata > Actinopteri > Perciformes > Trachinidae > Echiichthys > Echiichthys vipera. Next base: position 14,599,774 of record NC_139845.1, on the reverse strand, counting down.
AGCAGAGTAAACACATGGGCTAGCTTTTATAGGCTAAGAGCCCACGTGAGCTTAATCAGCTGACCCTCACATGTCAGCTAATTGACTGCTGAGGGTGACTAGGACGTTAGTTTTGCAGGTATTTAATCAAACATAATTTTAAAAAAAATGAAAAGCTAAACTGATCTTGGTGCTGTATGGAGAGTTAGGGAATTTGCCAAATGATTACAATTCAACTAAATTACATCGTAATTCATCCAACACTTTAGAAAAGATGTGCCCAGAAAATAAAAGCCAAATACCTGAGCATTAATTGTCCAGGAAACATAAATGTTGAGTCAAGTCAAGGTAAGGGCATCACCAAAGTCATTTCGACTCATCTCTGCTGGGCACTATGTATATCCATCTGTTCATCCATTGAAATATTTCACTAACAACTAAAAATGTCAAGATCATGGTGCCCTAGAGGGAAAAATCAGAGTATCAACAAAGGCATTATAAGACAATTGGAACCATGTCTGCACAAAATATCATGGCAAACCATTCAACAGTTGGTCTTCCAAAGGGAAAACTATAGAAATACTGAACAATACAGCAGTGTATTAGCCTTGCATCACCAGACTAATTTGCAAATGTGTACGTCAAGGGGCGTAATCAAAGTTACGCTTCCTAGTCTGACAGTTGGATCTGAGTTTCGTGAGTTGTGCTGGATGAGAATGCATTCAGTCACCAAGTTTATCAACTACATTCAAATCATAGACTCTATAAAAAATGGACGTAGCCTCTTCGTTGAGGTCCGTTCTCTCAACTTGATCCAATCGTACTCGCCTATGGGAGTCGCCATTTTATCAGACTTTGACTCCGCCTCATTTCCTCTTCCTTTCAAAAAGGGCATTGATGTGAAGTTGGGGGGAGGGAGATACATCCATCTGGCTGACGTATACCTCCGAGGAGAAGTGAGGGCCAGCAGCTAGCTGTCACTCAAGTGCCCGCCCCCTAATTATTCATATTCTTTAAACTAGTCTGGTACAAAAAAAATCATGGAGATGTGACATAAACATACAGATAATTATAATTTTATTGTACCAGGCCTTAAATAGGTTTAATGATGCTTTGAAAACGGCTTGTTAACATGGGAGTCGATGAGAAATTGCTCTATTAAACTTGCCCCTAGTGGTCACTTGGTGAACTGCAATTTTGGCACTTCCGTATTGGTTCAACCAGGAAGTCACTGTGGTAGAGGCTTGATTCAAACGCTTCTTCGTCAGTCATTATCTGAAACCCGCCCCGCGGCTGTGATTGGCCCGTCAGATCTGAAGTTACTGGAAATCTGTGTGGGGGCTAGATGTATCTGCCAGAACAAACGAAACATGAGCTCGACAGATTTGTCGTGCTTTCTTATCGTGTAATTTTTCAGTTATTTCCTTTTAACAATACATGTTTCTCAACAAGAAGCTAACTAAGAAACTAATAATGAAGAGAAGTGTTGTGTTTGATACTAATATCGCTCCAAAATACTCTTTATACATCGCCACAGGGCAAAATAAGCACCAGGTCTATGATTCCTTTGATCATATTACAAGCTTGTAAAAAGAGTGTAACGATTAAGATCCCTGTCTCTCTTTCTCTACCTCTCTGCACGCACTCCTACTCTCTTTCATCCTCTTTAATTCTTTCTTCTCACCTTCCTCTCACTTTTTGTTTTCCCTCTCATCTCCTTCCCAACCACTTTTCTGTCTCTCACACACACTCGCAATTAGACATGATGATGGACAAAGTGGTCTGATTCAGGCCTATTAAGCTGTTGCAGTCACCTTGGTTCACCTGCTGTGATGTGCAGTTGTTGATGTTGTTTAGGAGCTTGGCAACAGCAGCACAGATTGAAGCTTCGTAGCCTTTCTTCTATTTAATCTCAGTGATCTGCGTGCTTGTGTGTGTGTCTCATGTCCTGGTACAACTTTGTGTGTTTGCCTGTGTGATATCTCTGTGTGTTTTTTCTACGTCTCCTAAAACACACTCTACCCTTATGTTTACGATCCAGAACAAAGAGTTCCTTCACGGTGCTCGGTGACGGGAGCAGGTTCCCACCAGACGGGGCAGCCAGGTTCTCCTCTCTGGCAGCGGCACAGTGTTTAATGAACGCTGAGCCAGACCAGTGGAAAGTCCCTGTGGAGGCCCTGCTCTTGGTAACAGAGAGCAGGAGGCCTCCAGAGTGGGCAGTCATGCAACCTGCAGCCCTGAGGGCTAACAACAGAAACATACAATGCACGACACAAGTACATAAACAAGGTTCAAGGCAAAGGTCACAGGAAAGATTTATTTCCATTTTTCTACTGCATGCTGACTGTACATTTTTGTTTTCAAACCAATCAAAATGCAGCCATAATCTTGATTATATATATATATATATATATATATATATATATATATATATATATATATATATATATATTAGGTGGCACCAATTCTCCAGTCCGAAAACCATTATACCATTTCAGAAGAAGAGGGTGTAACAAGATGACTTAATTCAAATTGCGGCAGTAAAACCCATGGACTGTATAAAAAATGGACATAGCATCTCCGTCGAGGTCTGTTCTCTCAACTTGATCCAATCGTACTTACCTACAGGAGTCGCCATCTTGTCAGACTCCGCCTCATTTCCTCTTACCAAAAAAGGGCAATGATGTAATGTGTTGGGGGGAGGGAGATACGTCCATCTGGCTGACGTATACCTCCAAGGAGAAGTGAGGGCCGGCGGCTAGCTGTCACTCAAAAGGCCATGCCCCTAATTATTCATGAAATTATTCATAACTTTCACCTCCAATAAAATAAAATCTAGCCTGGTACAAAATAAAATTACCCCCCTCAGTGTTGTCATGGAGATATGACCTAAACATACATACTAGACTGTTTTTTTGTACCAGGCCTTAAATAGGTTTAATTGTGCTGTGAAAACGGCCTATTTAACATGGGGGTCAATGAGATATTGCGCTATTATGAAACATGCCCCTAGTGGCCACTTGGTGAACTGCCATTTGTGGCACTTCCATATTGGGTCAACCGGGAAATCGCTGTGGTTAAGGCTTGGTTAAACCTCTAACAGTGAAACAATGTTGAGAAGTTGATGGAAATATGAAATTTCTGTTCGCTTTATCCCCCTTGCCCTCCTCTTCTCTGTCTTTTTATAAGACCACAAATGAGAGAAGAATAAGAAGGCTGGCACATTCCACGGTCCAGCTATAGAGACCTAGGACTTTAGTGCCTTTGGCGGTTTTTGAATTTAGCCAGCTGACGCACCACCCAGGGTCATAGCGGGCAGGTGTCTTTTCTTCGCTAAATCTGTTTCAATTTCACTTTATTACATTTTGCTTTTATTGATTCGCCATCTTTTCAACCTCACCCTTGCAATAGTTCAGTACTTAAAAAATCACGCCATTTCCATTCAGGATTTTTTTATGCACCAATTGAAAATGCACATTAAAACAGACCGAACCTGAGTCGGCCAGGTGAAAGTTATCCAACTTTTTGTGGATAAATGAAGTCATGCCTCATCTCCGATCCGTGTGAAACTGCGGTGACATCCTCTTTAACGTGACGCTCACTGAATCCTTTCATTTGCAACCAAACAGAGGAATGTTTGCACTTGTTGGAGAAAGGAGTGCTCAGTAACACAGAGATGTAAACAAATCTGTGAACATAATTTGAAAGAAATAAGTCTTTTGCGCACAGAAAAAGTCTTAGATCTTTGATTTCAGCTTATGAAAAATTGGAGCATGCACTTCTGCAAACTCATGCATACAAATGACCATGTCCTTATCCAAAGTGTCAGATGCATGGACACTCACGCAAAGAGGGAAGAAGTGTGAAGTGTAATATCAATGGTGGTGTGATCTCTCTTCTTTTCCTTGTCTTGGTGCTGGCGCTGCCACCTGTGCTGCCTGTGTGGGTGACACCCACCCACCCATCTGTGCACATCAGGGCCCTGGGGCATCCATCTGGCATCTCCCTCCTTGTCTGTCGAGTTGTCACCTATGATGGCCCCCGCCAACCGCCTTAACGTGCCGGCACTTTTATTCAGAGAAAACAGAATAACAGAGAGACGCAGAGTGACCTCAGCTTCAACTGAAGGGTTTACATTACACTTGCTTAAAATACACAATCACAATCATTTCATTCATAAGCCCCCCCCCCCCCGAAAAAAACAACAACCTCCAACACAAATCCTATCTTTACACCTCCAACTCGCCACCTAACCATAACTGTCTGGCACCACTGACGCTTGTGTTACAGATCTACATTTTACGGTTGTAATAGTAGTTACTCATACTACCGGGTGTTCAAGCCCCCACCACAGTTTCACTCAAGAGCGCTGAGATCTGGGTTTCTGGTTCAAATTGGCACCCTTAGAGTTGTGTCTTGCTTCTGACAATAGCCAGGCTGCTAGCGGTAGCCACGTTACTAAGGATATGAAAAAAGTAACCAATCGATCTGGCGACTGAATAGTCAACACGATAAGCTCGATCTACCGGTTCATATGAAAATCAACAGACGAATGATATATTAGCATGCTGTTTGTTTTGTTAACTAATCCAGCGTGTACTGTGTTGTCGGTAACGTTAGCCCTGAGTAAAAAAAGAAAGTGATCCCTATCTAGTTGTTTTTGCGACCGCAGCACCAACAATAGGCGTGTTTCCATTAGCCCTACAGAGTGGCCTCCCGAAAAGTTGCAGGGCACGCCCTCTCAAATGGCTTTTGACTCACCGTGTTTCCATTACAAGATTTTCTGCGCTGCGTTCTTCTACACCAATGGATAAAAGACCTGCCTCATTCAGGGTAGTCGACCATAGTGGAAACACACCTAATAACACTTGACAATAGATAGAGAGTGCCGCTACAGTGTCATTGCAGAGTAGTAGACACGCTGACCAATTAGAACACACTGGGCTTTTTTGGGATGGGGGCTTAAAGAGACAGGTGCTAAAACAGAGCGTTTCAGACAGAGGGTTATTATAGGTATCTGGCTGTTAAGTCTGACGTAACACCCTTTCAAAATACTATTTCTGGGTCCAAACACTCTGTTGAAACAAAACTGATAACCACGGCCGAACATTTGAACAATTACATTAAACATCTTTTTCATCGATAAGAAAGAGGCAAAATGACAATGATGTTTTTTAAAAACTCAGATCTGTTCAAACAACGGGGAACACGGCACTGTGGCGTTGTAGAAATACTAGTCTTGGACCCAGAAATCATACTTTGAAAGGGTGTTACATCACGTCTTAACAGCCTGAGATTCAGACAGACAGTATGAGAAAAATAATGAGGTTTTTTTAAACATTAAAGCATGTAAACGTGTTCTAGTAGAAACACAAAAAGGGCGAACCTGAAAATGAGCACTTTAATACTTTAACACACTAGATCGTCTATATTTAAGATATGCTGAAAACAATAAATATTTTTTTCCGTTCAAATGGTTGGGACACCACGGATTCATATGTTCCCTTAAGTCATACAATTTGATCTTTAAATAGATCGCTACAAAGCAGAGGAATCTTCAGAGTCGAACTAAGTGTCAGTGATGGATGATATTAACCAGCCTGTGGGATCAGGCTTTAACCGAAGGAGACAAAAGTGCGGCATATGCCCTGCTACATTTAATGAGGATTTCACGGTGAGAGTGGATGAGACCTCGCTATAGTCTTTAGTCTGAGCAGAAGGGATTCTGATGAAGACGAGTTGACGGTCATTTGCATGTCAAAAAGCCTGGAGACACAAAGACAATAGAGGATTACCAAGGACGCGTATAGAAACACAGCTGTCAACGTATTGAGTCTGACACCAGCGATTATTTATAGCTCTGTTTTATTACAGGGTGACGCATGGGTGCTTGTAAGGAATTAAGTTTTAGATTAATTAAAAGAGGTGTCTTCAGCTATAGTGTTCCTATTCCTAAACCTCAGCAAGACGTCATCAATCCCCGCAGATACACTAGAGATTGAATGGAGCCGGTCCAAAGCTAACAAAATCTTCCTACTAGCAGCCAGAGTTCACCAATTAAAATGGGATGTGTTGATTGTTTAATTGATACAAAAAAAGGTATGTAAAAAATACAATTTGACTTTTATTAAACAACGTTTTTTTTTTTTTACGTTGCTGTGAAACTAGTGGAGCAATCGTTTGCCACAAAACCTCCTGCAAAACAACAAATTGTTTTACTGATGTAAAAACAGGCTACCTGTCAGCTTCCAGTCTTTATGCTAAGCTAGGCTAACTGGCTGCTGCCTCAGCTACATAATTACTGTACAGATAATAAGGTGGTGCTGATAAATTGTATTTCCCGAAATGTTAAGCTGATCCTTTAAAACTAATTTTCAGCCCTCAGTTTACATTCAGATACATATGCATTATTTGTGAGGACTCACCATGACTTTGACGTTTGGCATTGTGTCTCAAAGATGCAATGAAGCTACATTTTCAAACCAAACTGTTCACAAACACAGAGTGGATAGCTGCTTTAAATGTCTTAACTGTTCTGCGCCATACTGTATAAATCAATCAATTTTCATTTGTCACATGTAATCCTATATGGTACAATTCCAATGAAATGTAATCACACTAATTCCTTTACTTTTTGTGTTAAAAAGAGTTAATATATGGAACAGGAACTGTAA